>NC_088864.1:44683-79380 GCF_032884065.1 Artemia franciscana
ACTTTGTGAGAAAGAGTCAAACTTTAGCGTAGAGAGCGAGGCGTTGAGGAGGGGACTACCCCTTTCATATACGGAATAATTTCTGTTCGTTTTAAGTTTTAATGACGCTCCTTACTTGAAGTTAAAAAAAACTGTTTTTTTATGTAATTTCTGAACGTTTTTAAATTAATGCATGTTTTGATTTGGCTAACCGCACAACGAAATTTGCATATCTTTTTTTGTCTAAATGGCTTTCTCATATTTTCGTTCTGACGATTTTGAAGAAAATGGGGTGGGGGAGGAGGTCTAGTTGCCCTCCAATTTTTGGTAACTTATAAAAGCACCTAGAACTTTGTATATTTGTATTACATATATGAGGGGGTTTGCCCTTTCGTCAATACCTCGCTCTTTACACTAAAGCTTAAATTTTCTCCCGGTTCTTTAAGAATGACCCTAGAATCACCAAGTCCGTAGAACATATAGTTGAAATTACTTTAACGGAAAGAGCGAGGTATTTAGGAGGAGATGAACCCCTCATATGCGTAATAATTTCTGTTCGTTTTATGTTTTAATGCTGCTCCTTACTTTCAGTTGAAAAACTTCTTCATTATTATTTTTTCAGTGTTTTTTTTAATAATGCTAGAAAATCCTATGCCCCTTCATTGAATTTCTTTTCCCCCGTGACAAATTCCTCTAAGTAAAGATCCTTCAACGTAGCTCCCTCCCCTCTACCCCCCCCCCCTCAGCCAAAACCCCTCAACCGTTGACTTTTAATTAAAAGGAATAGTTGTGGGAAAAGTCAAGTCATGGCCAACTGTAGAAAAAGCCAAGACAGATTGTCCAATTAAATGGGCATCAGGTCAAGGTAAACACTGATCAAAGTTTATAACTTGTAGCCCCTCACCCGGGAACTATGGGGGAGTAAGTCGTCCCCAAAGACATCTTATTATGTTTTTTGACTATGCTTAAGAAAATGGCTATCTCAAAATTTTGATCTGTTGACTTTGAGAAAAAAAATGAAAGTGGGAGGGGGCCTAGGTGCCCTCCAATTTTTGGTCGCTTAAAAAGGGCACCGGAACTTTTCATTTTCATTAAAATGAGCCCTCTTGCGACACCCTAGGACCAATGGGTCGATACAATCACCCCTGGAAAAAGAAAACAAAAAACAAATAAACACGCACCCTTGATCAGTCTTCTGGCAAAACAATTCTATGACTTTTAGGGCGTGTTTCCCCCTTTTTTCCAAAATAAGACAAATTTTCTCAGGCTCTTATCTTTTGATGGGTAGGACTAAATTTAATTAAAATCCGATTCTTTTGACGTATTTATTAGTATCAAAATTTCGTTTTTTAGACTTTCGTTTACTATTGAGCCGGGTCGCTGTTTTGTTTTTCTATGGTTCTTTTCATTTTTTTTAGAAAGGTGCTGCTTGGAGAACAAGATAAAGATAATTTGTCAAATGGATCGAAAATTTCAGAAGAATTTTCAGCAAATCCTCTCATAGACGATTCAAATAAATTGGGAAACGGTAGTGGTTCTTACGGTGTTGATTGCCCCGATACGAATACTGAGATAGACTTATCTGGAATTCCAGATGGAAACTGCATTGTGAATCTAAGGTATTTCCTTGCTGAAGTAATTTCAGCATTCAGACACAAAATCAGTTGCGATCACGGAAAATTGATTATAAAGCAATTAGAAAAGAAAGGCCTGAAAACTGAACTGAAAGTTAAGTGTAATAAGTGTAACTGGGAAAAGAGGATTAAAGGTGAACCAGAATGTCCAGCAACAAGCGTAAAAGAATATCTTTCAAGTTTTACGGACCAGACACAGGTTGCTTTTTCCGAAAAAAAATCAAGTCTTAAAGGCTGCTTGAATTCGAAGGCTGTTTGGGGGGCCATGGGTAGTGGAGGAGGGTATTCTACACTGTGTGAATTCTTCGGGGTGCTTGGAGTGAAACCAATGTCACGAATAGTTTATTCCCGTATTGAAAGGCAGCTTGGTAATGCTTGGATGAATAGTTTATCGGAAATTTTGCTAGAAAATGGACGAGAGGCCTTAAAATCAGCCATTCATGATGATAGGTATAAGGAGGACTCATACTGGACAAAAGTGATATGTGATGGAGGCTGGAATAAGCGTAGCAAAGGACACGATTATTCGGCCAAAGGATGTGTTGCAGTTATCATAGATGCATTTACGAAAAAACTGTTATATGTTGGCATAAAAAATAAATACTGTTATATATGTTTTTCTTCTGCAAACGCCAAAGTAATTCCCAAAGATCATTTCTGCTTTCTGAATTATAACGGAAATTCAAGGAGCATGGAAACAGATATTCTAGTTGAAGGCTTTCGTTCCAGTGAGGAGATGCACGGATTACAGTTTTTAGAGTTTATCGGTGACGGTGATTCCAGTGTTTTTTATAAGCTAAAACAAAGTGTTTCCTACGGTTCCAACATACGGAAACATGAATGTGCAAATCACGTCACAAAAAACTATACAGCCCATCTATATAATTTGTGCAAAAATAAAAAAGGTTTGTACACAAAATGTCTTCCCCGAGGAATTATCCAGCAACTGACAAAAAATTTAAGGGGTGCGATAAAAATAAATTCTGAAAATAATGGAACAGCAGAAGAATTGAAAATCTTGTTAAAAAGAGGTCCGTACCATGTTTTCGGAAACCACACAAAATGTGATTCTGGATGTCCTAAGATTGCTGAATTGACCGTGAATAGTAAAATAGAAGATCGGTGGAATAATTTTCCCCTGCACGTGTTTGAAGATGTTATGACAGAGGTCGATATTGTGTGTCGAAAAGCAGAGCAGCTTCGAAATGACGCAACTACAAACTTAGCTGAAAGCTACATGTCAGTTGTTGCTAAATTCATCGGAGGAAAGCAAATAAGCCGGTCTAAACGAGGTTCATATCATGCAAGAGTTCATGGAGCAAGTCTTGCTTATAATTCAGGTCCAAAATGGCATCAATTAGCTTGGAAAAATATTTTTGGGCTTAGTCCTTCTAGCGTAACAAAAAAATATTGTAATAAAACGGCTAAACTCCGTGTAATATCTAAACGTAATTTGACCAGTTATTATAGTGCTCTTGGAGGAAAACACGTTGCTAAGTTAAAAAATAGAAACTATAACTTTGGTAATCGTGACTATGGACCAAATTGCAATAAGCCAGACATGACTTCTGATGAAATGAATTTGGCCATACAAAAATATACTGTTGTAATAATTACAGTTCACCGATCGAAAGACTACTGGGAAAAAATATTTCCGAAGCTTGAAGCCTTCTGGAATGAATCCTTACTTCCTGAAATTTTAGACTCAAGGGTTGCAAGGAATATGGAAATCAGAGAACCTGTGTCTGTAAAATGTACAACAGCCCACCAACCGAAGGACTCAAGCTTGTCTCAAGAAATAAAAAGAGGAAAAAAAAGAAGGTTGAGTCGAGTTGAAGTGAACAGCAAGAAAAAAAACGCACAGAAGGGATCGGGGGAGAACAGTGAATTTACCAGGAACTCAATGCATGAAAACAGTGATTTTGAATTAATATATTCTCTGAGGCCAACCTGACTTTCATACATAATGATGATAGAAGGTAATAAGCTTACCTAAGCTATGGATGTCAGGTGACTGATTTTTTTTTCTAACGATAATTTCGACAGGACCTGTGCCTGTCATCATCAGGTTAATTCAAATTTCTTGCCGGAAAGTAAAATCACTAAATAAATAAAACTAAAAACACTGAACAACACTAATTATGAGCCGAACCTGGAGTTATTGTTGTGCCATGGCCCGAATTTTGGTAGAGGCGTTGATGGCTGCTGTCCTGGTGGATCTTAAAGAGGTTGTGCCTTTAGGAAAGGGGTGGAGTCTTTTGTGAGTTTTCAATTTATGGGTGATTGGTTCCCAAATTTCGCTAATATGAAACTCACCATTGTCTTTATTAATGGCTGGTTTATTTTTAGCAATTTCCAAAGCTTCTCTGATTTTCTGCTTTAAGAGTTGTGGGACAATAGCAATAAGTTGGGCTTGGTCAAACTTAATGGAGTGGGAAGGGTTTTCAAAGATATGATGGGCCAATGCAGAGAAATTATCTTCCTCCTTTAGCTTTGTCTTTTTAAGGCAGGCATCAATGGAATCAGCATGTTCTTTTAATCGGTGATGTAGAGGTCTCATGGTACGACCTATATAGGTATCACCACAACTGCAAGGAATCTCATATACCCCTGGTGGATCTGAAGTAATCTTATCCTTGCCTTTGTTCAAGAAGGAGGAAATAGTCCTTCCAGAGGGAAAAAACACCTTAAAGCCAAGTTTAGTGAGTTTGGAACTTAAAATGAGTGGACAAGGTTATTTTCAGGAGAAAGATGAGTGGAATTACCAAGAATTTCGCTCCTAAGATTGAAGATGATAAACCCTTTTTGTCATTACCTTATATCAAGGGCATTACTGACATTTTAAGTTCCAAACTCACTAAACTTGGCTTTAAGGTGTTTTTTCCCTCTGGAAGGACTATTTCCTCCTTCTTGAACAAAGGCAAGGATAAGATTACTTCAGATCCACCAGGGGTATATGAGATTCCTTGCAGTTGTGGTGATACCTATATAGGTCGTACCATGAGACCTCTACATCACCGATTAAAAGAACATGCTGATTCCATTGATGCCTGCCTTAAAAAGACAAAGCTAAAGGAGGAAGATAATTTCTCTGCATTGGCCCATCATATCTTTGAAAACCCTTCCCACTCCATTAAGTTTGACCAAGCCCAACTTATTGCTATTGTCCCACAACTCTTAAAGCAGAAAATCAGAGAAGCTTTGGAAATTGCTAAAAATAAACCAGCCATTAATAAAGACAATGGTGAGTTTCATATTAGCGAAATTTGGGAACCAATCACCCATAAATTGAAAACTCACAAAAGACTCCACCCCTTTCCTAAAGGCACAACCTCTTTAAGATCCACCAGGACAGCAGCCATCAACGCCTCTACCAAAATTCGGGCCATGGCACAACAATAACTCCAGGTTCGGCTCATAATTAGTGTTGTTCAGTGTTTTTAGTTTTATTTATTTAGTGATTTTACTTTCCGGCAAGAAATTTGAATTAACCTGATGATGACAGGCACAGGTCCTGTCGAAATTATCGTTAGAAGAAAAATCAGTCACCTGACATCCATAGCTTAGGTAAGCTTATTACCTTCTATCATCATTAAGTGATTTTGAAGAAATAATTTGGTCTGATTTGGAATAGATAAATCTTCGTGTTTGATAAAAAAAAATGTGTTAAAAAATATTGGCAAGGAAAATTATTTTTTCCTCCATAAATTTCTGTCTCATTCTTCGTCAATGTCCAAAAATAATGAAGTTTCTTATCTGGTCTGAAGTATATTAAATACATTTAATACAAACAATTTTAGTTTTTTTCTTATAAATTTCTTGTATGTTACTTGGGCTTAGTATTTGTGATTTTTATAGTTTTTCCTACAATTATTACGTTTTCTGTACAATTCGTTCATTTTTGGTATTTAATTAAAGCGTCTTTAAGTTTCTTTCCGAAATCTTGTGCATCTCGCCCTAACACAAAATAACGTTAATGCCCTAATCTTATTACAAGGAAAATAGCTTTCATCTTATTAATTCCAAAATACTGACAAAAAAAAAACCACTATAAAAATCAAGGTGACTGGAAAGATATTGAAAATGAACTGAATGTGTAATGTATAATTATTTAGTGTTTAATATACTAATTACAGGAAACATCAACAATTAAGGTTTACAGATTCTATTTAGCGACAATTTTTTATTTTGGTTTACGGTTAGAACGGAACTCTAGTCGAACTCCTATGGGCAGTAATTTGTGTCCTTTTTGGTTTAACTTTAGCACTCATTTTAATTTTTAATCGTTTAGGATTTAATTATTTGTATATAGCAGTACCCATTTCTTTTATGTTTGGTATAATTATTTATTTTTATTTCTCTTCATTTTCAGTCAATTATGCATAGACAGTAATGTTTGACTGTTTCACATTTAGATCATTGAAGGATTTTATTTTCTGTCCGTCTGTTTCAAATGGCTCTTTAATTTTCAATTACTTAACTCACTAGCCTAATTGTATAATGTACATTCCCAGATTGCTATGAAATCACGATCTTGTATCAGACTTAGCAGACATCTGCCATGCTTGGGATACTTATGTCATGCTTGGCACAGATCATTCACTCTTAGTACTGTTCTCACAGTTCCGCTATGCTTGGCACACTTCTGCCATGCTTGGTACTAGCCACCTGAGGTATATGATTTCTGAGAGTGAAAAACCTCTCAAACATTCATCCTTTTTCTTTGGGTAGTTTACTTTTGCATGTGCGGACTGTTTGTTTTCGTTGTTGTATTTTAATGGGGGCAGATACGATGGACAAGGGTTTTTAAATTCCTTTTGGGAAATCCCAAACTTTTTACTGTTATCGCTTTTCTTCTATTTCAATAAAAATTCTTTTTTATGTGCTTTAACCCGTATGCGCCTGAGAGGCTATATTTCTTCCAAAATAAGTTCATTAGTACGGGTATGCATTGAGTTTTTCGTTTTACACAAACTTTTCCTCTTGTTATCTTCCCAATAAATTAGTTTTATTTCCATCAATTCTGTTTATGTGCTACTTTTTCATAGTAAATTTATGATGGAATGGCGGATTAGTCTTCTTAGTTATTTAGCAGGATGAGATTGAGGAGCACAAAAACACAAACGTACGCAAACACAGGAACAAGTCTACACACACAATCAAATTACCAATTACGCACTTATTGTTTGATGCAAGCTGTGCTAGAGTTTTGTTCGCAGGAATTCTTCAATTCAATTCAATCATATATATTTAAATAAAAACACATAATTACATGTACATAATCTGCCAGGAAAGCACAAAAGTGCTTGACTAGGGCAGAAACTTAACTAAAGAATAATTAAACAATCAACTAACAGAAACAACGAATCAACTGGATTTATCAAAAAAGAAAAAAAAGAGAAAAAAGGGGAGTGACGAAGAGAAAGAAAAGAAAAAAAAGAAAATAAAAGAAAAGATCGAAAAGAGGAGGACCGCATGATATTCAAATCTAAACAGTATTTCTGGAACGACCCTTCACTGCTCGCTTGAAGGTAGTAAGGTTATTTGAGTTCCGGATTTCCAAGAGGATTGAATTCCAGATAGCTGGTGCATATCCGTAGAAAGTCCTTTGCGAAAGCCAAGTTGGGTATCGCACAGAAGATTCTACTCCTGGAGGTAATCATACATTCTTTCATGGACTACTTTCTCATAAATCTTCGAAAAAAAGGTAAAATAGAAATGGATCGGTAATTACTCGGTTCATTTTTTGACTTCCCTTTGTGAAGGGGTAGCACTCAGGCTAATTTAAGTCTTTCTGGAAAAGTTCCCTCTTCAAGTGATAAATTAATCAGATGAGTCAAAATAGAAATAACAATTGTTTTTGTTGCTTTAACGATACTTCATCTACTCCACAGGATTGTTATTTCATACACATAATTATTTCATTTATTTCATTTTCATCACAATTTGTAAAAAGGAATTCAGAAGTAACATGACGAGGTTTAAGTTTGGGGACTGGTGGACTTCGAGAACTGAAGATTAAAAGAAAATAGCCAGGTGGGTGTTTCACCCACCTGGCTAACTGCTTGCAATTCTCAATACCCAAGGGTTCTCCCAATAGCCAAACAATTTTCATTTCCAAACGGACTCGGTCTCGGTTGAGGTTTGGGAGAGTTCACGCTTTACATTTCAAAACAGACACCCATCTCGAAAATAAAAGATTTGTCTACTTTTCGTACAAGTTCTACCATTTGCATTCAATGCACATCGAATCAAAATCTCTGAGCGAAAAAATATAGGATTACCCTTTAAATTGATGTGCAAAAGAAAACACTATTTTTAGCTCAGCAGTGGGTATATTTTCTTTTACATAACCTGTTCATTTAAATTAATCTCCGTAGAATCTAACGTGCTTTTGCTAAACAAACATCTTTTGTTTTTTTCTCCCACTTGTTTATGTTTTTGTCAAGTCTCATAAACGAGTTTGCTATCGAATAGATACTAGCAGTGGCGTTATTAAGATTCTTAGAATCTGTTTCAGAAATTGGGTCGGGAACAAAAAAGACCATTAGCCTTAAAGCATTTAAAAGGACAGCAGCTTCCCATCTCCCACACATACACTCACACTTCAGATAATTTAATGTTCGTTTTAAGCTCTAAACCAATTTCTTGCCTGCTTTGAAACACAAAAGTTTATTTATTTAGACTACACAATACAAGTGCTGTATTATCCGAGTGGACACTGTGGCGTGCACCTTTGGAATATTTTTACAACCCAATAGGACATGTAACCAAGCACCTGTAAGGAGGTGCCTAGGTGCCTGAACCCTCCTGAATATTTTTATTCTATGGACATCTATATAATTTGCAAGTGATATGTACGTTTCTGGTTGTTCTTGACAAATGAGGGTCACATTGTCAAAATTTCCCCCCATCCCCCCTTTCGGAAAGGAATATCTACTTACACACCCACCTGCAACTAGTGACCGATTACAGAATCATAGCCAATAAATTTGTTGCAAAATACATAATTGCAGATCTTGAGGGGGTGTGCCTCAAGAATACGCGCCATAATGTTTTTGTGGATTAATTTTTCTGGAGGGGGACATAAATATAAAAAAAACCGACTAAAAGTAGGGTAATAATAATAAACATATAAAACAATTACTAAGAAAACTTGATAGTCTCGTGATGCTTAGAAAGTTCATGGAGCCAAACCCATCCTTCTCCTGCATTGTTTACCTCGTCCATTTCCTTTTTTCAAAAAATAAAATGCTTTTTTGGTAACATCTAAACAAAACTTGATTAGGCTATTGATAAGAGTTGATAAGACTTTTATTAAAACTTTAAAGTTTAAAAACCTGAATATTGAACGCTTGAAGCATATAAGTTTTATTTTATCTTTCGCATTCAGTGTTAATGTTCAGCTCTAACATTATTTGTTTTACTTCATAAGCTCTCTAGTTCTTACTTAATGTCTTGCCTTTGGAAATTGTTGTTTTTTTCTTTCCTCTTTGACTGGATTATAATTTGTTTTAGTTGTTTATATATTTCGCATTTTTGTCTCTGTTTTAGTTGACCGACCTTTATTGTTGTTCTATTTTTGAGTTTGGGGGTTTTTACGCTTTTTATTTTTATCGCACTGTTTTGTTCTTTTTATAGCTTTTTCTATTTTTTTAAGAAACACAAATTTTGGTAGTTTTGTTTTCAAGAATATACTTTATCTTATCTTATGCTTTCCAAAAACAAAAAAGAAAACGTTTCGAATGTACCATCAGTACCTCATAAACTACAACTTTTTTTCTGCCGACAATCAATGCTTCGGATAACATGTCACGTATTAGGTAATTTATTTTGCCTTCTCTCAAAAGAAAGTTTTGGTGTCATGCCTCTAACTAGCCCCAAATGGGTGCTATTCTTCCGTTCTGGACTTCAATCCTCCTTGTCAAAGAATGGCTATTCATAATGCGTCATTGACTTACATAAGCCATGCTTTATGGGCCGTGGACAGACACGTCCCGTGCTGGCCCTAAATACAATCATAATAATGGACAGCTGTTTCACTTTTCGGTATTTTATTCCCGTTTGACCTTTTCAGAAAATGTCGCGAAGAAAAATCGGTTCTAAATTCTTGAGTCTGTTAGTCCGTGTTCAGTGGCTACTTAAAAATCCGTAAGAGGGAGTGAACAGCAACTCCTTTTTTATGATTATACCTAGGTCCCTTCTATGGATACTTCCGATAAATCAAAGATCTAAATTAGGCAGAGGCTTTATTTCGCTAAATACATGCCGTAGAGGAGTCAACTATCAAGTATGTAAAGGTTCTACTACTTCTACTAACAACTCACCGCAGCACCAAGCCGTCTGAGGACAACACAGCTACGCACGCTTCTCCTCAGTCCCAATCTATTCAGAGCCTCCCTCTTTACACCCTCCCAAGAAGTTCCCATTTCCTTTAAATCTATACAAAGGTTCAAGCCATAAGAAAGGGGTCAGAAAGTTTTTCCTTTGGAGAAAGTGTTTGAAATAAGAAACGTGGCTAGCACACTTTAAGTGAAAGATTTCAGACCTAAGCATTTTCCTTTGTTCCCTAGATATTTGTGGAATAAAGCAAATGCTGGGTGACTACACTCTTTGTCCCGTTCTGGCTAAATGGTTTTCTCCCTATCCGAGTCTAGAGTAGTGGTGTTCGACACCTGGCTAGAAATGACTGGAAATGCCAACTGACTTTAAACTTGAAGAAATACACTGTAATACTAGTGTTTTGAATTGTTCGTCGTATATTTTGGCTCAGAAGAAATTGTTAGCCTTTAAATACAACCAGCTAAAGGGGCTTGAGGGAGTTGAGCTCTCGGTTCGTCTCCCTTTATAAAATGTAGTATGGTCGAAAACACATATTTAGCTGTAAATCTCAGCCCTATAGGAGCCTGTAACTTTTAACAATTTCTATAGTTATGTCAGTGCCCAATGTAGAGGGATGCCAATTTACAATTATATAGAAGTGGGAGCAAAATTATGTTTATAAAATCTAGGGCAATTTTGTGGTTATTTAAATTTTTAAGAAAAAAACTAGAAATGGCTATTTTCCAGTAAAAATACCAAAAAATGTATTTAAAAATCTAACGGAGGCAAAAACTGTTGGGGGAGGTAATTAACCAGCCCCACTCCGATGCCCCTGGTAATGTAATGTCCTTATTTTTACAATAGACCCATCCATTTAAAGGCTGAAGACCCCTGGTTTGAAAGAACTTGAGACATGTTTTCGTCTCTACTTCAGAACTTTTTTTTAATGCCAAAAATGAAAATAAATCTCAAGGACTATGTTTGGATTCATGTATGGGAAGCACTTCAGAAACATGAAGAAAAATAAACATCAAGAGTTAGAGATATGAACGTGGGAAAATATTTTAATTAATTAGGACGAAAAATGAATATACTTGGACTTGAATTACAGATTTCTTACCTAAAAATTCAATTGGTTTTCTCTTAGAACCAGATAATAGTAATAAGCAGAAGTAACTAAAATACAAAAAAGAGAAACGAGAAAAAAGTAAACAGGAGTTTAAAAACAAACTTTCATAGAATAATTTTTTTGAAATTAATGATTATTTTAACTTTATTTGAGGCAAGAAATTACATTCGAGCTTGTTTGTCAACTTCTTTAATTTTGTTAGCGTATAAAATCAGAATTTTTCTAGGGTTGCAAATATGTATTTATGTTCTCTAAATTATAATTGTATTTTTTTGTGTGTGTTTTAGCATCGCCAAGACTTGGTGATGTCCCTGTCCTGCAATGGTTCTGGGGCACCCCAGAGACCCTTTACAACCTAGACTGTTACAACGTCAAAAAACCACTGACAAAGTCCGATGCTTTGAACTGGACTTGCTAGGAGTTTTAGAAACTTATACTCTAAGGGGCGAAAACATGAAATTATGTGATACAGAAATTATCTACTAAGTAGTAGTAGTAGTAGTAGAACAATTTTATTAGAAAAAAACATTTCTTAATCAATAGCACAACATAAGCGAAGCTTGCGAGGCTGTGCTAAATTCAAAGAAAAAAAAGAGACAACATGGAGAATAAGAAGTTATGGAGAATGAGACCATATACCGAGATCAACAAAAAACAAAAAAACATAAACAATACACTCCCTTGCGTGACCCCAAGACAACAGCAAAAAAAAAATACATAAATATTACAAATGAATAAGCTATGTAAATTTATATTAGTTAATCAGTTTCAAAAAGCATACCTACCGAGCAACTCCACACGTAAATCAGACTTAAACTGGTCAAGGCTACCTATTTCCTTGATATCTATACTCAGTTTATTCCAAAGTTTTGAAGCTCTGTAAATAAGTGAAAAAGAAGACTACTTGAAACTAATCGAGGAACCTCAGTATTACCTCGTATCCGAGTATTGTGGTGGTGAACATCAGACCTCTCACAAAATATTCCTGTAAAACAATCGGGAAGGCTACCTCTGTAATACCTATATATAACAAGAGCTAAGAGCTCATATGGCACTTGTGACGAGGTCGGAAGAGCCGAGAGCTCATATGGTACGAGGTCGGAAGAGCCAAGAGCTCATTTGGACGAGGTTGGAAGAGCCAAGAGCCAAGAGCTCATTTGGCACTTGTGAGAAGGTCAGAACCTAAAGTTAAACTTTATAGCACAAGATCCTTCTAAATATCAAATTTCATTAAGATCTGGTCACCCTTTCGTAAGTTACAAATACCTCAATTTCAAAATTACCTCCCCCCCTCCCAATTCCACCAAAGAGAGCAGATCCGTCCAGTTATGTCAGTCACGTAATCTTAGACAGGTTTCTATTCTTCCCATCCAGTTTCATCCTGATCTCACCGCTTTAAGTATTTTCTAAGATTTCCGGTCCCCCCAACTGCCCCCCCCCCAATTACGTTTGATCCGGTTGAGATTTAAAATAAGATATCAGAGTTACGAGGTCCTTCTAAATATGAAGTTTCATGAAGATCCGATCACTCCTTCGTAAGTTAAAAATACGTTATTTTTCTTATTTTTCAGAATTACCCCCCCCCCCCCGCAATTGAGCGGATCCGTTCCAATTATGTAAATTACGTATGCAAGACTTTTGCTTATTTTTCCAACCAAGTTTCATCCCAATCCTTCCAATCTAAGGGTTTCCCATCATTTTAGGTCTCCCCACCCCAAACTTCCCCCAATGTCACCAGATCCGGTCAGGATTTAAAATAAGAGCTTTGAGCCACGATATCCTTCTAAAAATCAAATTTCATGGAGATCCAATCACCCATTCGTAAGTTAAAAATACCTCATTTTTTCTAATTTTTCAGAATTAACCCCCCCCCCCCCCAACTACCCAAAAGAGAGCGGATCCGTTCCGTTTATGTCAATCATCTATCTAGGACTTGTGTTTATTTTTCCCACCATGTTTCATCCCGATCCCTCCACTCTAAGTGTTTTCCAAGTTTTAGGTTTCCCCCTCCCAACTCCCCGCCCCCATCACCAGATCCGGTCGGGATTTAAAATAAGAGCTCTAAGACACGATATCCTTCTAAACATCAAATTTCATTGAGATCCGATCACCCGTTCGTAAGTTGAAAATACCTCATTTTTCTAATTTTTAAGACTTACTCCCCCCCTCCCAACTACCCCAAAGAGAGCAAATAAGTTCCGATTATGTCAATCATGTATCTGGGACTTGCGCTTATTTCTCCCATCAAGTTTCATCCCGATCCCTCTACTCTAAGTGTTTTCCAAGATTTTAGGTTTCCCCCCTCCAACTCCCCCAATGTCATCAGACCCAGTCGGGATTTAAAATAAGAGCTCTGAGACACAATATCATTCCAAACATCAAATTTCATTAAGATCCAAATACCCGCTGATAAGTTAAAAATACTTCATTTTTTCTATTTTTTTCGAATTAACCGGGCCCCCACTCCCCCCCAGATGGTCAAATCGGGAAAACGACTATTTCTAATTTAATCTGGTCCGGTCCCTGATACGCTTTCCAAATTTCATCGTCCTAGCTTACCTGGAAGTGCCTAAAGTAGCAAAACCGGGACCGACAGACCGACAGACAGACCGACAGACCGACAGACCGACAGACAGACCGACAGAATTGGCGACTGCTATATGTCACTTGGTTAATACCAAGTGCCATAAAAATCAACGTATAAAAATCACGTAATCCAGCTGCAGGCATTATATTTAAATCACTATACATAGACCTCAAAGACTCCTGATTCCCAACACCACAAAAAACTCGGACAGCATTATTCTGGATCACACGGATAGGATGAACTATCGAAGGGAAAGTACCAAGCCAAATCGACGAGCAATACAAAATGTACGGGTGAATCAGGGAAAAATATAACAATCGTAGAACATTTGGGGGGAAAATATGTTTTAATTTGCGCATCATACCTAAGTTACGTGACAATATTTTCGAAACTGACTTCACATGATCTTTAAATGATAGGGTTTCATCAACATTGACTCCGAGGTATTTGGTGAATCTTGTTCGTTTAATAATTCCCCGCTCCGAAATTATTTCCGTAAACCAAGGGTAAAAATTCGGAGATCGAGAGAAAATAACAAAATTTGACTTATCTATATTCAGGTCAAGGTGGTTTATTTTAAGCCATGCACATATCCTGCTCATTGCTGCATTTATCGTTGACATGAGCAGTTCTTCTGTAGGGGCAACACACACCAAGGTTGTATCATCAGCAAATAAGGGCATAGTAAGCTGGGTCTTACTCGTACCATTGTCAACAAAGTCGTCAATTCTGGGCAGAGCTTTCACAACATGCGGTAGATCATTAATAAAAATTAAAAACAGAGTCGGACCCAGTACGGATCCTTGGGGAACCCCCCCAATTAAAAACATTTTTACTAGACAAAAATCCTTGTAAATTGACATACTGCTGTCTATTTTGAAGATAACTCCACAGCAAACTCAATGTAGCACCCCTTAATCCATAAAATTCACATTTTTTAATAATATTCGATGGTCAACAGTGTCAAACGCCTTAATTAAGTCCAAAAAAACACCAGCTACCCTAAGCTTTTTATCAAGAGCATCATTAATTATAGTAGTAATAAATGAAATCGCTATTTCTGTTGTTCTGCCCTTCCTGAAACCAAATTGATTGGTATGTAGAAGTTTATGACGCTCCAAATGCTCATAAATTCTAATATTAATACATTTTTCTAAAACCCGTGAAACAACAGGTAATAATGAAATTGGTCTATAATTCCCCAGATCATTCTTATTACCACCCTTAAACACAGGAGTTATTTTTGCAATTTTAAGACAATTGGGGAACTTCCCTTGCTTAAAGCAACCATTAATAAGGGACGTTAATATATGTGAAATGCTTGGAAACACGACTTTTAAAACAAGAAGGTTAATGGAATCACTCCCAGCCGAAGAACTTTTCATCTCAAAGATAATTTTACGAACTTCATCATGAGTGACAGGTCTCAGATACATTGATACATCGACAGAAGTACCCATAAAAGTCTCAAGCGGAGGATCATTATCAGAAGCTACTGTAGCACGAGAAAATCGAGCCCCAACAGTTGCAAAATGTTCCGAAAGGGCATTACAGATTACAGCAGGCTCATTCGATTTTAACCCATCACTTGTAGTAACTTCGTCAGGCAGAACCGGATCTGTTGAAGATATAACACTTTTAATAATTTTCCAAGTTTTAGCTGGGTTACCACTAGCATCTTTAAATTTACGCTCAAAATATTTTTTCTTCGCGTTTCTCAAAAGCTTATTAAGAGCATTTCTATAATTTTTATAAATTCTTGTGCAAACTGGATCATTTTCATTCCTTATTGAATCCCTATATAACTGGTCTTTCTTATTTATGCACCGCAGAAGACTAGGTGACACCCACGGCTTTTTGGGCATCTTTTTCCTTGACCTTGTCCGATTCACTACACAAGTTTTACTCAAAATAGAGATCAATGTATCATAAAATCTTTGAAAACTTATATTTATATCATCTAGATTTTCAACTTTATTATTCCAATCAATATTAGAAATCTCTTGTTTAAACTTTTCTAAGTTACCGTGGTTGAGCACAGGTAACATACTCATTTTCAGTCTAGAACCTTGCAGCCTCGGAAAACAAACTTTAAAACTTGCCGAAATCCCAAAATGGTCGGAAACATCAGTAACAATAACCCCTGGATCTGAAAATTTAGAATTAGAAAGAATATTATCAAGTAGCTTTGCCGTTAAAGTGGTAACACGCGTACAAATATTGATAGTGGGAAATAAACTATATGACATGCAAAGCTGTAGAAAATCTATAGGAGTATTCGAATTCATATCATTAAGGTCAATATTAAAGTCCCCAAGCATGAAGAATGGGTGCGAACCAGTAGGTAAGTTTATCCAACTGTTCTTCCAAAATATCAAAAAAGGCCGGTATAGACCCAGATGGTGGTCTATATAGTACAACAACATAAACATCTTTTGGCTTAAGCCTGAGCTGAAGGATAAGTGGCTCAAATAACATCTCGTGAAACAGCACTAGATCACTTCTTACCAAAACCTCGATATCGCTCCGTATATAAGCTCCAATACCTCCATGTTGACGAAATTGACGATTCCTATGATAAAATGTATACCCTGGAATATCCAAGAGAACAGAGTTATGCTCATTTAACCATGTTTCTGTGAGACCAATAACCTGAAAAATGGAAAGTTCACATATCTCGCTTATAAAATTAAAAGATGAGTTCAAACCCTGGCAGTTAAGATGGAAAACTCTGAGATCTTCAGAATCACCACCACCATTCACGGACCTCAAACCATCCTTAAATAAGTACTTTGAATTACAAGAAACATATTGACCAGCAATCCCAATATCATAATTCCGGTGGAGCTGCTCCGTAAACATACTACCAAAATCCACAAATGAAGCTTCCAAAATTTTAAGACGGCTGTTGCCCGGGGTGCCACAATCATCATCAACCATATTTATACAGTTTTACAACAAAGTAATTTGGCCTCATCTCCACAACAAAACAAAAAAGAAAAGAAAAAGAACTAAACAAGAACAAAATAGAATATAAGAAACAACAAAAGAATGACACTTTCCATCTTAGAAAAAAAAAGGCAGGAAGGATTGGATGCTCAGGCAGAGAGTAGGGCTCATGATGAATAGGTAAACTGGTAAGTCTTTTTTAGGGTCGGGAGATATTAATAGAATGCTAGTCGGTCATTTTATGACTAACCAATGCAGGGTATCAGTCATAGTAGTAGATGCCCCTGTGGAACCGACTGATGGAGATTGCCTAGTAGTGACTTGACTTACTTACTTTGACTTATGTCTCCTGCCGGGTGCTGATCGGTGTAGAGAGTGGCGTCTGCCTCCTCCATCCTCTTCGGTCCATGGCGAGCATTTGCGCTTCGCCCAGTCCGATGTTTGTCATCGTCAGGAACTCGGACAGGCTGTTGGACCAGCGTTTCTTCGGTCGACTGGGAGATCGCTTTCAACCGGCTTTGATAGGGTCGAAGTCGTAGGTCGTCTTTGCGAGTAGATGTGGTGGCGTTCGTAGCAGTTACCTGAACGATCGTAAGGTTCACTCGGCTGCTTGAGTCAACAACTGAGACTGCTTTGTGAGCTGCAGAAGCTTCTCATTGCTGACGAAGTCGGACCATCGTAGGCCCTCAATCCTCCTCAGGCTTTTCGACTGAAGCACGTTGATTTCTTTGCCCTTGGAAGAAGACGCTTTGGATAATCTCACTTGCAGTTCGGGGAGAAGCGAGCCATCTGAAGAAATTATGGAGCCAGTAGTGACTCAGTTAAATTCAATTTGTAGCTACAGGAGCAAATAGACAGGAGTTAGAAATATCCATTAGAAATATATTATTTTATTAGAGGATTTTTAATTTCCTGGTCTGTAAAAATAGGAATAGATGATATCCTAGCCTAGGTAAATCTAGTGAAAGAAAAGAAAATAGTAACAGTTATAGACAGCTACAATTTTGTAGGCATGCAAATCTAGTTATAACCAATACAGTATTTGGCAATAAAATGGTCCCTAAGTTAACATGGTGTTCATGTGATGGCAAAATTTTATTGATTATGTTATTATAACCCGAAGACTTACTTAATCGATACAAGATACTAGGGTATATGTTTTTAAAGAAATTAGATGTTCATTATTTTTCTTTCTTTTTGTGTAGGATTGGCCGTATCGAGGGTAAGGGGGGGGGGAGTTACACAGCTTAAGCCCGCTCTCCCAAAAGATTTTCTGAGTCTTATAAAATTAGTAAAACACATTTAATATAAGTCCGTGTCGATTGTGGACCAGTCTCTCCTATATATTTTATTCTCACTGATGAAAAAATTAAAAAACAGAATTCTACGGAAGTGCCTCTAGTACCCAAGTAGAGTATAGATTTTCAGTTTTATGTCCCTCATGTAAATTCGAAGCCCCCCCCCCAAAAAAAATCAGGATCGAGCACGTATCTAGCCTACCTGGTTGCAATTCCCAGATATCATCTAAAATCTTTTGCTAAAAGGCTATGCTTAAAGCCTCTTTTGCTAAAAGCCTCTTGTTCTTCCGTGAGCAAGAAATTTAGCACAAAACAGAAACAAGGAAGAATTTTGCTGCAAAAATTTGAAAATCAGGAAAAAATATATGAACACCTGAAGGTCACATTAGCAACATTACGGGATCTGAAGGTGCATCTGTGTTACTTTCATTTGAATAAGTTGAGAGCATGAGCTTTCCTTTTACTGCCAAGGTCGCACAATACAATATCTTATTTTCATAAATTTGCATAGAATATTCGTTTTTGTGTTTTTTATTAATTTAATTTTGATTAAAAAACAGGTTTAATCAACTGAAAGTGAGGAGCCACATTAAATTTTAAACCGAAAAGAATTTATTCTGTGTATGAAGGGGGCTTCCCCTTCATCAACCCTCACTCTAAGCTGAAGTATAGAAGTTCTTTAAAAATACTTTTTATTCAAATTCCGGGGCCCTTGTATTCAGGAGCTGTCCTTAAAGAATTGGGGCAAAAAGTCAAACTTTAATGTAAAGAGCAAGGGGTGAGGAAGGGGCAGCCCCCCTCATATACGAAATAATTTTTATTTACTTTAGGTTTTACCTTTGCTCCTTACTTTCAATCAAAAAAACTTTCGATTTTTAAAACTTAATTACTGATTGTTGTTTTAAACTTGAATTATTAATTATTTTCAAATCATGCCAGGAAAACCGGCCAGGAAATTCTTTCCCGAATACTCTTTGCGTATTTCCTAATAATAAGTACTATATGTGAATGATGAACAAACTGTATAGCTTATAGCCCTTTTCCCAGAAGATGTGGGGGTTTTGTCAACCCCAGAAATATAGTCATTTTCAAATCATGCCAGGAAAACCGACCAGGAAATTCTGTTCCGAATACTCTTTGTGTATTTCCTAATAATAAGTACTATATGTGAATGATGAACAAACTGTATAGCTTATAGCCCTTTTCCCAGAAGATGTGGGGGTTTTGTCAACGCAGAAATATAGTCATTAGACCTTTCAACTATGTTGAATCAAATAACAATCTAAAAATTTTGATTGGATGTATTTGGGGGAAAAGAAGGCCTTGGAAGGGGGTTAGTTACCCTCCAATCATTTTAGTCACTTAAAAAGGGCCCTAAAACTCTTAATTTTCATTCAAATGAGCCCTCGAGCCAAAATCAAAACATGCATTGATTCAAGAACGTTCAGAAATTAAATAAAAAAAACAAGTTTTTTTAACTGAAAGTAAGGAGCGACATTAAAACTTAAAACGAACATAAATTACTTTTTATATGAAAGGGGCTGCTTCCTCATCAACGCCCCACTCTTTACGCTAAAGTTTGACTCTTTGTCTCAACTCTTCTTTTTAAAACAGTAAAAAACTTCAGCGTAAAGATCGGGGCGTTGATGAGGAAGCAGCCCCTTTCATATACGAAGTAATTTCTGTTTGTTTTAAGTTTTAATGTCGCTCTTTACTTTCAGTTAAAAAAACTTGTTTTTTATTTAATTTCTGAACGTTTTTGAATCAATGCATGTTTTGAGTTTGGCTCTCCGCAGAGGAATAATTAAAACGAAATTTGCATATTTTTTTGGCTAAATGACTTTCTCGTAATTTTGATCGAATGATTTTGAGAAGAAAAGCGGGGGAGGAAGCCTAGTTGCCCTCCAATTTTTTGGTTAATTAAAAAGGCAACTAGAACTTAAAAATCTTTTTATTAGTAAAATTATACGTAACTTATAAATTAGCTTACGCAAAGAACTTTTGTATTCTCATGTTTTTATTACATATATGAGGGGGTTCGCCCCCTCGTCAATACCTCGCACTTTACGCTAAAGCTTAAATTTTTTTCCAATTCATTAAGAATGACCCCTGAATCACAAAAGCCGTAGAATAAATAGTTGAAATTACTAAAAAAAAAATTAGCGTAAAGAGCGAGATATTAGGAGGAGGTGAGCCCCTCATACGGGTAATAATTTCTGTTCGTTTTAAGTTTTAATGCTGCTCCTTACTTCCAGCTGAAAAAAAACAGACTTTTTCATTTTTATTTTTTCATTGTTTTTTTTTGTTTTTTTTTTAAACAATGCTAGTAAATCCTGCGCTCCCTTCATGGAAATTTTCTTCCCCCATGACAAATTCCCGACGGAAAGTTCCCATCGAGAAGAGTCCCCTCTTCTCAACCCCTCCCCCCAACCAAAAAATCCTCCTGAAAACGCCCGTACACTTTCCAATAACCATTACTATATGTAAGCACTGGTCAAAGTTTGTAACTTGTAGCCCCTCCCACGGGGACTGTGGGAGAGTAAGTCGTCCCCAAAGACATAGTTATAAGGTTTTTCGACTACGCTAAATAAAATGGCTATCTCATAATTTTGATCCGTTGACTTTGGGAAATTAATTAGCGTGGAAGGGGGCGAAGGTGCCCTCCAGTTTTTTTGGTCACTTAAAAAGGGCACTAGAACTTTTCATTTCTGTTAGAATGAGAATTCTAGGACAACTGGGTCGATACGATCACTCCTGGGGAAAAAAAAACAAAAAAAACAATAAAACCAACAAATAAACACGCATCCGTGATCTGCCTTCTGGCGAAAAATACAAAATTCCACATTTTTGTAGACAGGAGCTTGAAACTTCTACAGTAGGGTTTTCTGATACACTGAATCTGATGGTGTGATTTTCGTTAAGATTTTATGACTTTTAGTGGGTGTTTCCCCCTATTTTCTAAAATAGTGCAAATTTTCTCAGGCTCGTAACTTTTGATGAGTAAGACTAAACTTGATGAAACTTATATATTTAAAATCAGCATTAAAATGCGATTCTTTTGATGTAGCTATTGGTATCAAAATTCCACTTTTTAGAGTTTTGGTTACTATTGAGCCGGGTCGCTCCTTACTACAGTTCGTTACCACGAACTGTTTGATTGGTTAGCTTCAATAACCGTTCGGTTATGCAACAAAAAGAATAATACAAAAATAAAAAAAAACACACATCCGTGATCTTTCTTTTGTTCAAAAAAAAACAATTTTTACTTTTTTGTAGATGGAAGCCTGAAAGATAAAGTATTGTTCTTTGATATGCTGAATCTGATGGTGTGTTTTCTTTAAACTCGCATGACTTTTTGGGGTGTTTCCCCCTTTTTTCCAAAAGCCCGCTTTTTTGACGGCCTTGATTCAAGCTCTTGGGCATTCCAAAAGAGTATTATGTTATTGTTTATGTTCTACATATATGTTCAATAAATAACTAAATTAAAAAGAAAAGCAGGCGAATTTTCTCTGGCTCATACCTTTTGAAGAGTAACATTAAAATAAACTTACTGCGTTTCATATGTTTGGAATCACCATAAAAAATAAATCTGTTTGACCAGTACTTCTACTACTACTAACAACCCACCGCAGCACCAAGCTGCCTAAGGTCAACAGAGCTACGCACGCTCCTCCTCCATCCTAATCAATTAAAAAGCTTCCCTCTTCCGCTGTTTGAGCAATAAAAGATTTTTGGCTACTATTGGGCCGAGTGGCTTATTCTTACAGTTCGTTTTTGCGAACTTTTTGACCAATGTTTGGAGACTGGCTCAAAATTTCCCACAATAACAAATCAGGTTTTTAAAAGAAATGGTCTTAATTACTCCTTTTTGCCATACGCTTAAGGATTAGTGTGATCGGCTCGCAAAGCACTTCGCAGACATGAGCCAATGAAACTAAAGCACATTTTTTTTCACAACAGAGCTGTAGGAAAGTGCTCTCTCTTTTTCTCTTTGGAGAACAGAAAAAAAAAATCCGAGACCACACTGGCTAATCATGACAAAACACAAACTCACGGAGAAAAGAAGAACGAGGACAGTGAAAAAATTGAAAATTATGCAAATATTTCGGGCAAGACTTCCCTTGACCGTCCTCAGTGCAGAATAAACTAATAAAAATATGAAAAAACCAAACCTTAAAACTAAACACAAAACTAAAATATGATGACACTTTCTCAGTAACGGTGAAAGGGTAACTTGTTACTCTTTCCGGTTTGTTGCGGTGAACCGGGGTTGCCCTCTCCTCAATACCTCGCTCTTTATGCTACAATTTGACTTTTTGTTCCAATCCCTAATAACGACTCCTGAAACCCAAGAACCATTTAATTTGAATAATAAGATTTTCTAGAATTTCTAAAAAGTCTTTAGTGTAAAGAGCGAGGTATTGAAAAGTGGGCAACCCCCGTAAAATTGGTAATCTACATTAGAGTGACGCAAAGACACTGATAAATTTTGAGATGTCTAAGAAAGGGGGCAAAACCCCTATACAAGCACCCGTACCTGTTTGCGTAGCCATAGGTAATTCGAGCTCCGATATTCCAAACGTTTCTTTATCTTAGCTAACCCTCTTTTAGTTTTTATAGACAAATAATGAAAGCTAACAAAATGCAAATTTAAAAACAAATTAGACATTCTAATCTAAAGTTGTCACCCCCTCTAGCTGGTTGAAACTTCAGCCTTTTCTGGAAGGTATCGTTAAAATAGTATAGTTAGGCATAGTTGGATAGTATAATCTTCGCTATGCTTCCGTACTATACTCCAAGTGGGTGACTTGGAAAAGAAACATTGTTTGTATAGTCTAAGGTGTGGCTTATGAGTATATCGTCTTCACCATCGTCTTATAATTCTGTTTTTGTTGTATTTCTCTTTTACTTTTTTTCTATTTTTGACTCTACTATTATTAACATCAGTTTAACAATTAACCAATGAAGTCAACATGCTAATTAATCAATGTTGTCTTAATTGATCATTTAAAATTTAATCAAGAAAGTTCAATTAGCAAAAAAATATATCAATTAATAAATTAGCTAAATCAATTAACCAATTGATTAGTCAATTAAAGGAGTAGTTTTTGTTCAGTGAAATAAGTATGAAAACGAATAATGAGATGAGCAGTACTGTCCAAAGGTTCTTTGAGCAACATTGTTCAAACTGATCAGTTGATCAGTTTGAACAATGGGCGGAGGACAACCTTACCGAGATAGTTGATGACTACTCGTTTCCGATATGATCGGTCAAGTTACTCATTCTTCTTTGAAGTCATTAACACAGCAAAACAGTAATCTTCTCAAACACCCCCCAATCTTACAATCCTTCATCCCTCCCATCTCATCAAACCCCTTTCAGAGTTATTGATAGTATTTTAGGTAAGTCTCTCATAATAAACCAGGATTTTCACCTTTGGGCCTATAATCATAATTAAAAAGTGCCGAAACAATTTAACTCAATATGTAGGGTTGGAATCAAAGATTATAACCTGGCCCTTCAAAAATATGTTGGGGTTATCCCCTACAGTAGTGAAGGCATTTAAAGGTGAGAATTTTGTTTTGTAAATTTTAGGGCATTTAGCGATTTTTCACGCTCGTGTCTTTTCCTTTCTGTCCAATTAAAGTCAAGAAATTTAATTTTATATTTATTACCGTGTAAAATTCTATAAGAGGAGTGATGTAATCGCAAAGGCAAATTGTTGAGGACTCTTAATGTTTTATTCCGTAAAACATTTCGAGCGTAAAAACTGTTTCTAATACGCCCTAAGCGAAAAGGAAAAAAAATGCAATATAAACACAAATAAGGTCAACTTCACGGGATAAATTGCAAAGGCCAGCCTTATGAACATACTAAATTCTGCGATTTTGATATTTCTCACTAAAAAATCTGAGGGTGACTCATGTTTCAGGTAAAGGAGGGGGGTATTAAAACAAAACTCACAAAAAGTACAAATTATAGGATATGGCTGTAGATAAAGATATTTTTCAGGCATAAAATCCATTTTTTTTCAAGCCTTATCCCTCTCTTAGATTTCTATAAATGGCCCCTCCCCATTTGATTTTAGGTGCAATCTTGGAAACAACATGATCCTAATCAGAACAGGTGTAAATATTTAATTTTAAAGTTAAGATCAATAATTTTTTTCATAAAATAAATACACATTCAGATAAGGTTAACTTCGATGGGATGGATATAATACAGGCACAAAAAAGAAAAGAAAAAAAAACTTATAAAAAATATTTTTTTCAAATATTATGTTTCGGTATAATAAAAGTGCTAAGTTTTTGTATCCTTTCTATAAAGGCCTGTCTTCAATGTAGTTTCTAATACAAAGTAAGCGGGAGTGGAAGCAGCATTTCATTCACCGTATCATTCACCCAAAAAATCTCACTTAAAATGCACCTCATTTGCCTTTTGAAATCTTTGGGCCCACGTGCCCACATTTTTACAATCAGAGCCACAACACCTTACTTACTTGTACTTGAATCGGATTAATTTTAAAAAAAAGAAGTTTTTCTGATGAAAGTAAACAGCAAAGTTGTTCAGAACGTGACCAGTCATTCTGATATTTAAATTATACGTAGATAACTTTTTCTATAGCCTTCTAATATTTCCTACTGACTGCTGTGATTGTGCCTCATATTTCATGGAAGAATTGGGGATGGGTGGGGGTGTTAGTCAAAAATTACAAAAAGAGGAAATTGCAAGATAAGGTTCTGGATTAGACCCGCTGGTATCAAATTTGGCTACGGTGGCGCCGGGGATACCGAAAATATTTCTCTGGCACGCCGCCGAATAAGTTGGACGAACGCCATCGATTGATCGGCGTTTGTTCTATTTTTAGAAACTTTTTTGGCTACTTTTAAAAAGTTTTGAAAACTAAATTGGTGTCAGTTTTATCGAAATTCGGGCCCTAAATTCCTTTTTAGCTTTATTACCATGACCGAACCACGGAAAAAATAAGGACGTGACTTCAATCTTAACTTCTCACGAACAGTTTTTTAGTCCAAATGATAAAAAGCGAGACATTAAACTGCCTGATAATTGAATTAATCTGACAAAATAGGCAATCTAAAATTTAAGTTAAATTAGGCTTAAAAACTTAAATCATCCAAATTTACTTTCACAATAAATCCATGGCTAATTTATGAAACTTTAATGGAATCTGATGGGTATATTTCACTTCAAGTCTGAATTTCCTGGTCTGGGAACTTATATTCTACTTTTTTGACTAGCCTATCCCTCATCCCCTTACTCTCTACGCTACGGTATCTATTATTTCTCATTGCTTCAAGACTAAATCTCTCTCTTAGGACTGACATAATACAAGATTGAAATTATTGCCTACATTTCAACCAACTCCTTTGAGAATGAAAGAACTCATCGATTCTAGTTTGGTTCTGGACATACTTGAAAATGGCGGGTAAGCATATCAAACGATCAAAGTTCAACTCTAGTGTATATGATTTGAAATTTGATTTTTATGGCACTTGGTATCTACCAAGTGACATATAGCGATCGCAAATTCTGTCGGTCCCGGTTTTGCTAGTTTAGGCACTTCCAGGTAAGCTAGGAAGATGAAATTTGGCAGGCGTATCAGGAACCAGATCAGATTAAATTAGGAATTGTCGTTTCCCCGATTTGACTATTTGGGGAGGAGTGGGGGACGGTTGAATCGAAAAAACTAGAAAAATAAGGTATTTTTAACTTACGAACACGTGATCGTATCTTAATGAAATTTGATATTTAGAAGGATATCGTGTCTCGGAGGCCTTATTTTAGATCCCGACCGAATCCGGTGACACTGGGGGAGTTGGGGGGGACCTAAAATCATGGAAAACGCTTAGATTGGAAGAATCGGGACGAAACTTGGTGGGAAAAATAAGCAGAAGTCCTAGATAGGTGAATGATATAACTGGAACGGATCCGCTCTGTTTGGAGGAGTTGGGGGGAGGGTTAGTTCTGAAAAACTAAAAAAAATGAGGTATTTCTAACTTAAGAAGGAGTGATCGGATCTTAATGAAATTTCATATTTAGAAGGACCTCGTAACTCAGATCTCTTGTTTTAAATCCCGACCGGATCCAGTCATTGGGGGGAGGCGAACCAGAAATCTTGGAGAATACTTAAAGCGGAGATATAAGGATGAAACTTGGTGGAGGATAACGAGGTCGGATCCACTCCGGATCCGGTGACATTGGGGGGGGGGAGGAGGAGGGTGGAACCTAAAATCTTGGAAAATGCTTAGAGTGGAGGGATCGGGATGAAACTTGGTGGGAAAAATAAGCAGAAGTCCTAGATACGTGATTGATATAAGCGGACCAGATCCGCTCTATTTGGGGGAGTTGGGAGAGGGTTAATTTTGAAAAATTAGGAAAAGTGAGGTATTTTTAACTTACGAAGGAGGAATCGATTCTTAGTGAAATTTCATATTTAGAAGGACCTCGTAACTCAGATCTCTTATTTCAAATCCCGACCGGATCCAGCGTCATTAGAGGGGGGGACCGAAAATCTTGGAAAACACTTAAAGCGGAGAGATCAGGATGAAACTAGGTGGGAAGAATGAAAATATGTCCAAGATACGTGACTGACATAAACGGACCGGATCCGCTCTCTTTGGTGGAGTGGGGGGAGGGTAATTCGGAATAATTAGAAAAAATGAGGTATTTGTAGCTTACGAACAGGTGACCAGATCTTAATGAAATTTAACATTAAAAAGGATCTTGTGCTTTAGAGCTCTTATTTAAATCCCGACCAGAACAGGTGACATTGGGGGGAGTTGCAGGGGAAAACTTGAATTGCTGGAAAACGTGAAAATTGAGGTATCTTCATCTTACAAATGGGTGATTGGATCTTAATGAAACTTGATATATAGAAGAATCTTATGCCTCAGATGCTCTATTTTCAATTCGAATCAGATCTGGGGATATGGGGGGGTTGGAGGGAGGTGTTAGGGAGGTTTCAGTGCTTTGGCATATTCGATACTTCTGGACGTGTTAGGACGATGAAAATTGATAGGCGTCTCAGGGACCTGCACAAATTTACTTGATAAAATTGTTTTTCCCAATTAGACCATCTGGGGGGCTGAAGGGAGAGGAAAAATGAGGAAAAACGAGGTATTTATAAATTACGAGTGGGTAATCGGATCTTAATGAATTTTGATATTTAGAAGGACCTCGTGACTCAAAGCTCTTATTTTAAATCCCGACCGGCATTAAGCCTCTGATTTTCCTTTTAAATCAATCTATTGATGCTTAGAATTTTGCTAGAGCTCATACCATATGAGCCCTTGGCTCTTCCGGCCTCGTCACAAGTGCCATATGAGCTCTTAGCCCTTGTTTTTTACCTACATAGCCAGTAAAAAAAAAAAAAAAATAGGATGTTGTTCTTTAAGAACAGATCGCTCGAATGTAACCTTTTGAATGTAAGTCTTGAAACGCAAAAGATGCCACCTAATTTTAATGCAATGTGGGCAAATTTTATCTTGCAATTATGCTGGATTCTAGAGCCCTAAATAGATCAAGGGTTTACAAAATTTATGATGATTTGTGTTGTGGAGATGGGGATCGGATAAACTAGGTTCATAATACCAGAAAGTGGAACTTGGACAATTTTAATATAGTAGAACGTGTTTCTAAGAACCTTGGAAGTGATTATATATACGGATTTCTGAAGTTGTTAAAGTAGTTGTTAAAGCAGTGCTTCTGTAAAGTTCTTCTCTTGTGTTTTTTTAAAAAAACGTTGTATATAGTTTTTGTAGAATTAACGAATTGTTTATAGAAAGAGACACTTCTTGCACCTCCTCCTACGTGAACCCTTAGCTCTAAAAGATTCGGCTATGCTCTTACCAGTACACGCATACTAATAACAGACGATTGAGCTTAATTGAAATTAATTGACATACCAATAACAGACGATTATTAAAGTTAGTGGATCTTTTTATTAAAATAAGAAAAGAAATGACTCAGATTGAACTTGAAGATAAATAACAAAATCTGCAAAATGTTAAAGCTAACAGAATATTCTTTTGGGATTTCTTGGCTTCAGGCACTTAGTAATACAAGCAGAGCCCCTCTTAGATTTTGTAGTACCCTATTCAAAACTAATTGCAGCGTATCCTTAAAAAAAAGGCAAATCAAAGTGAAAAATGTGACCAAATTGGGCAATCCCCTAGCCGCCTCCTCAACTACTGCTGCCAGGGCAGCTGACCCGTTCCCCCCTTAGGAATTACTCTGAATGCAGGTAGTGGGAGGATTGCCTTCGAGCCTCCAACCCACAAAAATCAAGAATTTGACAGATATTATTATCCATTTTTTTTATTATATATTTTTATTTTAGATATTATTTTATCGTATATATAAAGTGCTAGAATCTGTCACACTTACAATCCATTAATATGCTAATCAGGACCAGAAAAGGGCAATTGGAACTATTGGGCCCAATCAGGCCCCACCTTTGAAAGGGGCCTCGCGCCGCCATCAGAATGAACAATTGGTTTTCGAAATTGTGAAATGATCTTAAAAATTCCAGTAAGCGTTGCATCGGGTAAAATATCATTTTCCAAGGCTAAAAACAAAAAAAAAACTATGTGATATCAACAATAAATTAGGATAGACTAAATACTTTAGCAGTTAGGTTAACTGAGAGTCAAGACACAGGGGAAATAGATTTTAAAACCGTTTTAAAAGTATTTTCAGAACAAAAAGTTAGAAATATATAAATTCTTGTGCCCATATTCGGTGATGTAAATTTCAAAAGGCATTTTAAGCGGTTTCATAAGTTCTAGGGGACAGAAACGTAAATTAACGTTTGCACACAATGAGTACAAAAAAGAACGAAATAGGACAAAATGGTAAGCTCAAAAAGATAAAAGGCACTGAAAAAGGGTCTGAACAAGCGAAAATAAATATAAAAGAGATACGTAGTTAAAATATTAGCGAAACTGACAATTAGAACTTGTCAAAACGGAACTGAAGAACATAGAAATATGCGAAATGAAATGTAATATGCAGAAGAAAAAAAGTACTTGTGTGCATAATGGTACACACTCGAGAACAAACCGGTTTTATCTCTCTGTATTAAGAGACAATTAGCTTACGCTCGGTGGAGAACAAGTGACGGGTGACATAATACATTGGACTTATGAAGTTTGGGCTATGCATTTGCACATTACGGGGAGGAGGTAAAGTATTTGGACAGCATGAAGTTAGAAAACAATTCTTAAATCATAATATTAATTTTAGCTAAAACACTTTGCATGTAGACCCACTATACTTAACCCCCCCCCTTCCAATGTTCAAATATATAGCCAATATGTGTTTGTAATTTATTATATTACCATTACATTTCGGTATATTTCATTAGGATTAACATAACTTCACTTTCCAAGTGTGTACCATTACGTACACAAGTACTGAAAAAGATATTAGGTTAAAACAACAGCGCCATCACAGTCTTCGATGCAAACAAATTGTGGCATAAAACCCAGTAAAAACATAGAAAGATGCCGTAAACAACGTAATTGTTATTTACCCTTCAACTCTGTAAGTATTCACTGTGGTCCTCCATTATCCCACAGGAAAAGTAACCATCAAGGACGATTTACTGGAGGACTGCTACCTACTTGGTTGAATTACATTCTTGCATCAACAGTACCGAACTGAATCTGCTTGGCCTGTTATGGGATATTACTTGCTCTCAGTCCCGCAAACAAATACGAAACTGGAACTCATGTTTTGCTTTGGCTTCATTCAACGTAATGATCCAAACAAAAATAGTCGTAATGTTTGCAGCTTCAAAATAGCTGGACAAACTTATCACACAATCACCTATCACAAAATCACAATAACCTATCACAAAATCACAATCACCTATCACAATCACTATCACCTATCAATTTAGCAAAACACCTATCACTGACCTAACCTGAAGGTGATTTTGAACCATATGCATATGGCCAAGTGCACTTTTTAAACCCCAATGGGAATGTTAAAGAACACCTTCCTCATCTTTTAAATTATTAGATCAGTCGTAACCCAACATATCTCTAGGAAGAAATATTGTGAGACTCCAACAACTATACTAACGGTTGTATGAATTATATATATATTTAATATATATATATATATATATATATATATATATATATATATATATATATATATATATATATATATATATATATATATATATATATATATATATATATATATATATATATATATATATATATATATATATATATATATATATATATATATACTAGCTGTTGAGGTGGCGCTTCACGCCACCCCAACACCTAGTTGGTGGGGGAGCTTCGCGGCCCCCCCATCCCCCCGCGCGCGTAAGTCGTTACGCGCCATTGTAGTTGTGTCCCTGTGTCCCACCTGTGAATATTGATAGATATATATATGTTTTTAACTACGTAAAACTTGCGAATATGCAACATTCTTCGCTGTCCCATTGTCTGTGCATATAAATAGATTGACAGGTTTACTGACTCTTGAACATGCAACATATAATTGTCCATGGGAAAATCAATCCGTATTCAGATCTATACCTCATTATTCTAATGATTGCCCTTGAGCTTTGTTGATGGTGATTGCTAATCGAACATTCCCTGTGTCCCCGTCGTCATTTATATATGCCGCCGTGCCCCCCGGCGTCCCCGTTGTAGTTACGTCCCTGTGTCCCGGTCGTCATTTATATTCCCTGTGTCCCGGTGTCCCGGTGTCCCGGTCTGTAATTTCTCTTCGAACATTCCCTGTGTCCCGGTCGTCATTTATATATCCCCCCTGTGCCCCCGGCGTCCCCGTTGTAGTTGCGTCCCTGTGTCCCGGTCGTCATTTATTTTCCCTGTGTCCCGGTCGTGATTTGTGTCCCGGTGTCCTGGTCTGTAATTTCATCAGTTGACAAACATGATGTCAGTCGACAAACAACTTCATGACGACATACAGCTCAATCCTTATAATAACGTCAGTCGACAAACATGACGTCAGTCGACACACAAACATGACGTTTTGAAAAAAAAATGCGCCCCTGTAGCCATTTAAGCATTTTTGCGATATTCTTGCATTCGTTGTGTGTCATCACTTTTGAGTCAGAAAAAAACCGGCAAAATATGAAATTATTGGGGCCTATTTTTGAATGTCTAGACATGCCTTTAAACCAGATTAATTAGCATTAGGGATGGATCAACTGAGTCTGGGGCTCGATTAGAATTTTTTGCGGGGCCACCTCTATATATTAAATTTTTAAATTCAAATCAAGCACTTATTTTATATATATATATATATATATATATATATATATATATATATATATATATATATATATATATATATATATATATATATATATATATATATATATATATATATATATATATATATATATATATTTATATAGATTATATATATATATATATATATATATATATATATATATATATATATATATATATATATATATATATATATATATATATATATATATATAAAATAAGTGCTTGATTTGAATTTAAAAATTTAATATATAGAGGTGGCCCCGCAAAAATTCTAATCGAGGCCCAGACCCAGTTGATCCATCCCTAATGCTAATTAATCTGGTTTAAAGGCATGTCTAGACATTCAAAAATAGGCCCCAATAATTTCATATTTTGCCGGTTTTTTTCTGACTCAAAAGTGATGACACACAACGAATGCAAGAATATCGCAAAAATGCTTAAATGGCTACAGGGGCGCATTTTTTTTTTCAAACCATTAACACCATATTGGAAAATGTTTCTCAACCTTTTGACAGTTTAGGGCTAAGACCTGAGCCCCTTCCAGTGCACCACCCAAGTCCTGACCGACTGAATTAAACATGTCTGGAAACCATTATCAATCATCTTGCCTAATCGGGACGCTTTTAATTTTTAAATTTAACAAAGAAATTCAGTTGTTATTTTACTGCTATTAAAAAAATTATAGATTTTTTTTTATTTAGTAAAAGATTTTACATAACATAGAATATAAATCTATTTTAATTTTTATTTGAGAGTTTTAATGTTTTTTTGGTTTTTCGAGAAAAAAATTTCTCCTACGTAACGAATATACTTCAGTAAGAAATGATTTTACATTTGAAGAAAAGTTCAACGTCCGAAAAGAGTAATCAATGCCATCCTTTTTCAATTTTTGTAAATCTATACAAATTGAATCTGGGTGCATCTAGGTTCATGGGCGGCCTGGTATTCAGGTGAAATTAATATGAGGAAGGCGGTGTTGGTATGCTCGCAGATTTCCTGTGACATTTCACAGGTATCTTTTTGTACAGTCACAGGTTTCATAAGATGAAATAGTATAAAATCACTGATTTTGGAGCTATAGTTCCAGGGCTGCCAGCAAAGAGGCAATTTAGTGTTTTTATGACAATTTTTTCACCTTAAGTGACAATTTGGGGCGTAAAAAGGAGATCTTTGGCAGCAATTGGGAGGAGTGAGTCAACCCAAAAGTAACTGTAACTATAAAAATATCAAAGAATTGGCTTGTTATGCTTGATGTTGATTCCAAATGTGTAAAATTTATTAGATTTCATGTTACTTATCAAAAGTAAACTGTTGTTAAATAACCGACCCTAAGATGGTTCGCAGGCAAGGCAGTATCCATATAAGGGGTAGGGAGTTTGACCACTCCTAAAAAAATTGTCTGTTAGTATAATTGTCTCTGTTCGTTTTAAGTAAATAATCTCTGTTCGTTTTAAGTTTTAATGCTACTCTTTACTTTCAATTGAAACAACTTTTCCATGTTTATTTTTTCATTGTTTTTTTTATAGTAATTTTAGAAAATCCTGCGCCCTTCTCATTGAATTTCTGTTCCCTCATGACATATTTCTCCAAGGAAAGATCTTCCCACATAGCCCCCTCCCCTCAACCCCACCCCCAAAACAAAAGTTACAATCAGGAAAAACAAAGTTAGGTAACAGTCTCAAGTGTGAAACATTGATGCAACCTAACTTGCAAATGCTTTGTTTTTCAATCAGGTATAGTGGCTATGTCCATATTTCTAGTCTGTTCTAAGCCTGTTTCATTATGCCCTAGACTTCAGGCCTATTTTCAGACATCTTGAATAAATGCAGCCAAAGTTAGTGTCAATTTCTGCTATAAATTATGTTTACTTTCTTTATAAGAAAAAAAGACCATTAGCCTCAGGTATTTACTATACTGATTTTTTTTTAGTAGTCATGAGTTAGGACTGGGAGTCAGGAATGAGTTCAGTTTTGGATCGTTAGAATTATCAGGGTTATCTTAGCTGGAAATATTCTTCCACCAATTACGAATTTTATAGCTCTCATTGCGGCAAAGCTAATCTATGGCATTATTCAATAGCAAGCAAAATTTGATCCTTAATCAAGATCTAATCTATTGGATGGAAGGCTATAGGAGACACACACATGAAAATTGCACACAGTTCCTGGCATCACGAATCGGTATAAACCTATTTTTCATCAAAATTTATTTGCCTTCATTAAGTTTCTCTTATAAATACCTATCCATGGTTTTCCAAATATTCATTAAGAAAAAGCTTTTTGGCCCTCTTTTGAGCCGTATGGCGAAACTCGTTCTTTTACATTAGGCTTTCTTTTGGCTATAAGCTTCAAACTGTGAAAACCACGATTTTTCATTTGGTTGTTACAAATAATCAGTTTTTGATTAGAGCACTATATTTTCGTCAGTGTTGCCCTATTAGAGATGCAAGATGAATAAGCACAACTAGTAAGTCGAACCTGACAACGCTTTTAATCCATAAAAAAGCTAACACAGGCATTCGGTTTATTGACATCCTATTGACAACTACTTGAAACGCAAGCAAAAATCTTATTAAGTTGTTTGGAGCTGCCATCTATACTAGATTTTCTTTTGCTGATGCTCATCTATGTTTTTTCTTTTTCTAAGTTACCAGCTACAACAAGGAACTCCACAATAGCGTATTGAGCTCCTTAAGAACTAATTTCTGATTTTGCCTAGTTTTTTAATACATGACTGAGTGATTTTTTATTTAACCAATCAAAGCTAAGATACCGTTTTCACTCTCCTTTGAGCTTTAAAGTCTTACTTTTAACTTATTTTAACGATTATTTTATTTGGTTATTTAATTACTCTAAATTATTCTCATTGTTTTTATTATTTTCCGTATTCAACTTACTTGGAGCTTTAAAATTTTACTATCGTAAGATATATTGCTTGTTCCTAAGTCTACAATATTTCATAGGCTGTGAATCAATAAAACATCTACAAAATATAAAAGCTGTTTTTAATCAAACATATTTCGTACATAGATATCCATTTTTACCACATCCTAGTTTTATCCTAGTTTTAACTTTTTATCTAGTTTATCCTAGTTTTACCACAATGTGCTTTGAAAATAACATAAAATAAACTGCACAGAATGAAAAAAGGAATATTCACTACATTATAACCTTTCACAACTTATGTAGTTTGAAGAGCTTGCACTGTAGTAAACTACAAACACTGTATTTAAAGTGGCCTAAAATTAAAAACAAACCTATATCCTTTTTATTTTAAATCTGGATCTTTTTCTCTTAAAGGGGAGGAGCGAGAAAGGTGGTTTTATGCCGATTTTGCGGCAGTTTTACAAAATTACAAACATCTCCGGGAACAAATGTCTAGTTTTAGCGCCAAATGTTCCTGAAAAGTCTAGCACGGAGGCTGGCATATTTTCCCCTGTGTCAAATTAAGCAAACAATTGGGCTTGCTTGCAAAATCACCCGAATCATGAC
>NC_088864.1:392283-506646 GCF_032884065.1 Artemia franciscana
AAAATCCTTCTTTCGCTTTATTTTTATCATTATAACTTTCCCCCAAAAATCATCCCTTAAACTTGCAAATTATTTTCATTTCTCTATTAACTACAAAAGGTTTCCCCAAATATAAAGAAAGTATAAAAAACACGAAGTTTGAAATTCATTAAGAATATAACGGTAGACTCAAGAGATAAAATTTATTTTTCCGATTATACTTAGCTCATTGGATGTTCAACCTTTCACCTTTATTGGATAAATTCTCTAATAGTCAAATAAAAGCTAACAATCCTTGTTGTGTAATTCCCATTTTTGTCTCAATACTATCTTAATAACCTAGTCTACTATTAGAAATAAGGAAAACCCACTCTTACTGTAAAAATAGTTTTAGATGTTAAAAATATTTTTAGGAAGTGGAGAGTCAAAATTTTTGGTGTCTCCACGCCATAAATTCTACATAAATTTCCACAGTATAGAAAAGTTGGTTCAGAAATGATTCACATCACAGCACGTGGAAAGTAAATTTTCCATTTGTGTCACAGCAATATCTTCCGTTGCTACTTGGTATTCAATAAAATATATATGACATTCAACTTGAATATATATTCAACAGAATTCGAATTCAAACAGAATATATATGACATTTACGCTTAGAATTGTTGTTGCTGTTGATTATTAACGTCTCCTTTAGATCCGGCTTCTGTTTTTGGATGGGGTGATCTGAAACAAACATCTTAATCTCTTTTGTTTTCTTTTTTCTTTTTAAAACTAATATAATAATCTAAAGAAATCATCCAGTCTATAATAGAATTCTTGAATAGAATTAAAGAACAGCATGATCATTTACAGTCTTATAACATCATCATTGATCCCTCTCCCAAGCTTAAGACTAACATTGAGACTGCATAGCTTCTTTTTTTCATAGCTCCCTTCTAAGTCTCTCGTAAAAGAGACACTTAATTTGATTGTGATGCACAGTCTCATTCTACAAATTACGAGCTTTAAAAATAGAGCTATAAAATTTTCCAATCCTAAATAGTCTTATATTAGTACTTACAGGACCTGATAGAAAACAGAATAACAATTTACAGTTTCTTTTATCAAACTTACTTTAGATTTTACTTTCAAAGTGGTTATGTTTTTTTTGGGGCTACAAGCTGATTGTGGATTATATCCTCCAAATTCTAAATCTCCTTTGTCTCAATCCTACTCTGACTGCTTTCAATTCCTTATATTCATCTCCCTCTGCACAATTCAAGGGCTGTGCTGCAGCTAGTTTTACATGTCTATCAGGCATTTCGTTGCCTTGTATATCTACATGTCCTGGTGTCCATACTATCTGAATTTCAAATCCTTTTTGAAGCAATTGAAGAAGTGTGTTGTGACAACTGCTGCCTTCTTGGTTTTGTTTTTAAATAAAACTTTGGTAAGCTCAGTATAGCAGCTTTTGAGACACTGCATATAGCAAATACGCTTTGAATCAGATAAAAATTAAATATTTTAAAGATAGCTATGACATTGTAATTAGTGAATAATGGTATATTAGTGAATAATATTTCACCAAATTATACCTTACCACGATACTACCCAAAATGCCTTCTGCGAGTCCTTAAAATTACTTCAACTCTAAAAAATTTTGGCGGGTAGTGTTTGTCGTTTCAGTTCCCCTCTGTATTTTCATGGTTAAAAACGACCCAAATAGGATAGTTTTTTTTATATACCTTTAGAGTTTTTAAACAGCGCTGAACGAAACTTTTTTGGTCAAAAGGGCACCTCTTTTGGCATCCTTGGTCAGCATCTTTTCTGCTTTCAATGAATGCAGTCAAAAGGCTTACAAATCAAAGAGTTCGTGGTGATGAACTGTAGTAAGGAGCGATCCGGCTCAATAGTTAACGAAACTCTAAAAAGCGGAATTTTGATACTAGTGGATACACCAAAAGAATCAGATTTTAATACTGATTATAAATATATAAAGTTCATCAAATTTAGTCTTGCTCATCAAAAGTTACGAGACACCCCCTAAAAGTCATACGAACTTAATAAAAATCACACCATCACATTCAGCGTATCAGAGAACCCTACTGTAGAAATTTTAAGCTCCTATCAACAAAAACGTGGAACTTAGTATTTTTTGCCTGAAGACCGATCACGGGTGCGTGTTTATTTGTTTCTTTGTTTTTTTTTTCCCAGGGGTGATCGTATTGACCAAGGGGTCCTAGAATGTCACGAGAGGGCTCATTCTAACGGAAATTAAAAGTTCTAATGCCCTTTTAAAGTGACCAAAAAAATTGGAGGGCATCTAGGCCCCCTCCCACGCTCATTTTTTCCCCAAAGTCAACAGATCAAAATTTTGAGATAAGCATTTTGTTCAACATAGTTGAAAAAAATAAGAACTATGTCTTTGGGGCTGACTTACTCTTCCACAGTCCCTGGAGGAGGGGCTGCAAGTTACAAACTTTGACCAGCGTTTACATACAGTAATGGTTATTTGGAAGTGTACAGACCTTTTCAGGGGGATTTTTTGGTTGGGGGTGGGAGGGTAAGGGGAGGGGGCAACGTGAGAAAGTCTTCTCTTGGAGGACTTTGTCATGTGAGAAGAGAAACTCCATGAAGGAAGCACAGGATTTTCTAGCATTATTAAAAAAAAAGTGAAAAATAAATATGAAAGTTTTTTCCACTGAAGTAAGGGCCAGCATTAGAACTTAAAACGAACAGAGATTATTACGCATATGGGGGGTTCATCTCTTCCTAAATACCTCGCTCTTTACGCTAAAGCATTTTTAGTAATTTCACGCATTTATTCTACAGCCTTTGTGATTCAGGGGTCAATCTTAAAGAATTATGACAAATTAAAGCCTTAATGTAAAGAGCGATGTATTAACGAGGGGGCAAACCCCCTCATATACCTAATAAAAATGTACGAATATAGAAGTTCGTTACGTAAGTTGATTTGTAAGTTACGTAAAAACATTCTTTAAAAATTAAAAATTCTAGTTGCCTTTTTTAAATAACCAAAAAATTGGAGGGCAGCTAGGCCTCCTCCCCCACCCTTTTTCTCAAAATCGTCAGATCAAAACTAAGAGAAAGACATTTAGCAAAAAAAATAAATTAATACGCAAAGTTTGTTTTAATTATTCATTTGCGGAGAGCCAAAATCAAACATGCATTAATTCAAAAACGTTCAGAAATTAATTAGAAAAAGCAAGTTTTTTAACTGAAAGTAAGGAGCGACATTAAAACTTTAAACGGCTGTATGAAAGCGGCTGTTCTCTCCTCAACATCCCACTCTTTACTCTAAAATTATTTACTGTTTTATAAAATAGAATTGAGAGAAAGAGTCAAACTTTAGCGTAAAGCGCGGGGCGTTGAGGAGGGAACAGTCCTTTTCATACAGGGAGTAATTTCTGTTCATTTTAAGTTTTAATGTCGCTCCTTACTTTATGTTTAAAAAACTTCCTTTTTTGTTTAATAACAAATAAAACAGAGTGCGTATTACATAACTCTTATGTACTGATGTACTTTTTCTGAAAAGGCCAGGAGGTTTCTAGGTGTTCTTTGCGAAAGTTTTGCATTTCCTAAAAAAATTAAAAATAACTACTGACATTAAAATGTGATGTGCTCTGTAAGAATTTAAATAGAAAGCCTGGCCAGTTATATTACAGGTTTGATAAAACAATATCTTTAACGTTTCTAATGCCAAATATATCAAGCTACACACAATACAATTTTATATAATTTGTGAAGTTTTTCATGGCCTAGAATAATATTAGCCTTGGAGTGATGTACGCTACCATCCTTTAATTTATATAATTTAAACATTTCTTTTCGAAATAATAGCGGAGTTTCACCTAAGGAAGGAAGGAGGAGCTTAAATAACAAATGGGAGGGGGATTGACGCCTGAAACTAATTTTATGAATCCCTGGAGGCACAAAAGCAGAGTCCTAATTGAGGTTTCTTATAAAAAGAAATTCTTTCAGATTGGCACCCCCATCTCTAATAACGTTTTCCAAACGATTGGTTTAAATTATGGTAGTTTTTTTTAAATTTAATTTCTATACAAATGGCCTCCTTAGTTAATGATATTTGTCATTACAAAATTCTTAAAGATTTCTAGAAAAATTATTCCATTCGTAAAACTCCGAGTAGGCCCCAAAGCTAGGCGCCCTCTATGCTTCCGGCCTAATCGAACCTAATAGACAATACGACCCTGTCTGCATGGTCAACATATAGATTAAAATTTCTGCAGTGAAATTTTGAGACAAATGACAAGAAAACCTCTTGGTCTTGGGACATGTCAAAAAGGGAAGGGATACGCTTAGTTATATTTCTGGAAAATCTCATTTCATAAAAGGTACTGCTTTCCAGTTATAGTAAAATGAGAAAAACAGCTAAAACAAGCAAACCAACCTGTTTCCCCGGTTTCTTCTTTGGCCCTCTTAAATTCGTCCAATTCTCGAGCAGAACACAATGGAGTATCAACTTCATATGTAGAATCAAATAGACTGTAGTCAATATTATGCGCGGCAGTATCCTTCCTAAAACTAACCATATTCTGGAATCTGTGTCCCCATAAGATGTCAGTTGGGATATACGAGGATCTTGCTTGTGTCGTCATACTTGTTGACTCTACCGTCCTTTCTAGGATTATTACAATTTCAAACTTCTCTTTCAAGATATCCGCAGCAGATAAATTGTAAAGAGGCGATGCAGAGTTGACGATTGGTACAATTGTGATTGGCCAGACAAAAAAGATCGAGTTGTCACCATTTTCAGCTCCTACAGGAGGGTCCTGAAAAATTAGTAGAAAAAAAAAGAGCCAAATAAATTTGATTTATAGTATGGTTTAGATACTCTATACCTGCAACAGAATTGTTTCGCTCATACAGTCATTACGAGTACTCTACTAAGAATACCGTAAAAAAATTGGTTCTGTTGTCAGGCTCTTCATACTCAGGTGTGACCTAAGCAATAAATGCCACCCATTTGACGTCTCATTTACATAGGTCGTGGCTTGTTTTCTCCTGAAGGAAAGGAGGCAGCCGACCAGCTAAGGAGGAGATAAAATTTACCGTTTTCTTTTGAAGGAACTTAGACTTACAGTCAATTTCAAAGATTTTTATGACGGGGTAAAACGTTTCTAGGAGGGTACTGTCCAAGCTTGTTTACAAAAAAAAGGATTTGATTGCTGCAAGATAAAGCAAGGTTTTACTTTAGTAAGGCTCCAAGTACAACAAAATTTATACTTTGGACTCAAATTTGATGTTATAATTGTTTTGATGCTCACTTTAACTTGGATTGCAAAATAGCATCTCTGAAAACGGAAAAAATCAACCTGTTTTAACAGCTAAGTATCTGAAAACTTTCCTGAGAAAAAAAAAATCAAAATTCTGTAGTTGAAGTGGATTGATATTTCTTAAGCTCTTGGAGCAATATTTTACAGTTTTACGTAAGTCGCTGACAGACAATACACTTACGATAACCAGTCAGCAGTCCCTTGTTTTAAACAATCTGCGGAATAGACCGTTTTTATCGTGGGAATCCAATTCTTATCTTAATTAATTTAAAATTACAAAGCTTTTCCGAGGGAAGTAAAGAGCAAAGTTGAAACTTAAAACGAACGAAAATTATTACTTCACTCCCTATCTAACATATATCGATAAAACTACTTCAAATAAACCAATTGGTGATATTTCCCTATGTTTGTAGAATTATAGAAAACTACTGCTTTACTGAAAACACAAAACAATATAAGAATTTTGGGACATTAAAGGTTAACCATTTATAGACACTTTTAATAGTATACAATAAAAGTATCTTAGGATTATTTCTTATTTTTTTTTAAATTTTCGCACAACGAGCTCAGTCCAATAATTGACCGTCGTTTTGAATGCGAAAAAGACATTTCATGATTATAAAACAGTTCGTGCTAACAAACTATAGTAAGGAGTGGCCCGCCGGCTCAATAGTAAACGGAAGTCTGAAAAGTGAAATTTTAATACTAATAGATTCATCAAGAGAATCGGATTTTTAAGGTGATTTTAAATACATAGGTTTCATCAAATTTAGTTACCCATCTTACCCATCAAAAGATACCTACCCAAAGTCTTACCCATCAAAAGATACGAGCCTGAGAGAATTTGTCTTGTTTTGGAAAATAGTTTGTTTGGAAAATCCATCCACTGAATTTTGACACCTAGCATAGTAATTATGATATATTACATTGGACAAAACGGTATGGGGAACAGCAAGATAGGGAGTGGTGTTTTTAACTGTTTTCGAGAATCGTGTTTAGCAATTATTGTTTTTAATGGACGGAATGGTCTTAATAGTTTTTCAATCATTATCTGTGCGTAGCGACAAAACTTCATTATTGCGTTTTCGAAAGGCAAGATTTATGACAAAGAGGGTATCAGATTCTCATTTAAAAAGATCTGTCAGAGTGAGTCAACATAAATTTGCCTTAACGTATAATGGTTACTTTATTCAAGGGCAAAAGATACTAATCTTAATTTTTAAAGCCATTGAAGGTAACAGTTAAAATTTTTTGGCAGCAAGTCTTAAAAAGCAAAACCTGCATACTACTAAAGTTGTGTTTTCAGGCACTGGCTTTGAAGCATATTTGGAGCGAATTAGACAAAAATCGTTTCCAGGATCTCCGTGTTCAACCCAGCAAAATTTTAAAGCGTTTTCATGTTATGGGTTCCAACCGTGTTGGACACGGGTTCTTTAAAATTGTAATGCGCTAGAATAGCTTGGTTGAATACAGGTTCTGAGACGACATTTGCCGTGTTGAACACGGCACTCAAAACAATAATCTACAAACCTGTGTCAAACTGTGTTGGATGAGGGTGGCCTGAGAACAAGGCTTAATTTACCGTGAAGCAAAAAGGTCCAACCTATTTTGGAAGGGAGGGGGTGGCTTACAGCAATGAAAAAGTTATTGTGATAGCCGTTATATAATATTTCCAATTTGCATGGATTGAACCCCACCATTGCCCGTTTGAACAACTGGTAGCAGATCCAAGCAAAAAGCACTGAGCTGCAGGATTTTTTTTTCAAGCACTTCCTTTATTTCAATTCATTTGCAAAGAAAACTCCTTAATACATTGAATTTAATAGGATTTATGCATTCATTTAACAATATTCAATAGATTGAAGTCATTAATTAATTGAGAGCACAATTCCATAGGAGACATCAGACCGTAGAGTTGGGAGAACTACTACTAAATAAATATACAAATAATATAACCAAAGTACTGTCAAGAATATAGTTCTTATACATAATATATAGCAAACAATTCAGACATAAGAAAAAAACCAGAGAGGAAAGATGGAGGAATTTTGAATTTGAGAATTAGAAAGCCGCCAAAAACAACAGAGATAAACTAATCAAAGTCAATCCTACAGAACCTCCTCCCCAAAAAGCTTCACATCTTATTTTGAAAGTTATTATTTAGACTTTTTCAAATGTCTCCTATGTAGGAGTATTCATTCTTGAAGCTCTGATAAAAATGCAATCACTTTAGCGTGAATAGTGGGAGCTTGAAGGGACAGCAGCCCCCTTCTAGCACATGATTTTGAAGTTATCGATAGAATTTCTTAAGAAATAGATCTTTGCACCGATTAAGTTTACTGTTGAATAAATCTATCTTTCAATTTGTTGAATTTTTTCTTTACGAATTTTTATTGGACCTTGCTTTGCTAAGGCGGAAGCTTGTGCCTGCGGTTCTCGCGAGTGGTCAATGTTCCATGCAAATGAAGCTAATGGTTCAGAAATGGATCTCACTCTACATTGTTCCATTATAGAAGCATCAATGAAACCTTTTCATCACTAGAAAGTTTTTTTTTCGAAAGGCTTTTTCAAACTTCTAGTTACTATGGATGGGCTGTTGTTTGCTCTTTACTATGTTGCAGTTTCTATTGTAACAATGATTTCATGTAAATACAGAGAAAACAGCTTTTGCCTTTTTGTTGGCAGGAACCTAGTAAAGAGCTAATGACAGCCATAATGTTTTAAGGCTATCGCCTTTACAAATGTAACCAAAATTGTTCACTCTATACTTAGAGACAATGTGGTTTTTGTGAAATATTTCATTTTACTTTAGTGCTATCAAAGCAAATTTATCGGAAGCACATAGGTATGAGTAGTAGCTTTTGAATGAATCATTAAATATTTCTCGAAGACTTTGATGTAGACTGCTAGCCTTGGCGAAAGAAATAACCTATCACTACCACCCACGCAAAAAAACACAGTTTTTCTTGTTTCTCAAGATGGGGACCTCAAAAACCTGAAATTCAGGTAGATTGCAGCTACTGCTGCAGCTATGATTTGGAATTATCTGAAAAACTAAACCTCATTTATTCTATTATTTATAGACTTTTTGGAATTTTTAGTTTAATTATTCGTTTTTTATTCTTTCAGTTTTATGAAACAACTCGTAGTAACGAACTGTAGTAAGGAGCAACCCGGCTCAATAATAACCGAAACTCTAAAAATGAAATTTTGATACCAATAGTTACATCAAAAGAATCGCATTTTAATGCTGATTTTAAATATATAAGTTTCATCAAGATCAGTTATATCCATCAAAAGTTACGAGCCTGAGAAAATTTGCCTCATTTCAGAAAATAGGAGGTACCACCCCCTAAAAGTCATACAATCTTAACAAAAATCACACCATCAGATTCAGCGTATCAGAGAACCTGATTGTAGAAGTTTCAAGCTCCTATCTACAAAAATGAGGAATTTCACATTTTTTGCCAGAAGACAGATCACGGATGCGTGTTTTGTTGTTGTTTTTTTTGTTGTTTTTTCTCAGGGGTGATCGTATCGACTGAGCGGTCCTAGAATGTCGCAAGAGGGCTCATTTTAACCGAAATTAAAAGTTCTAGTGCTCTTTTTAAGTGACCAAAAAATTGGAAGGGACCTAGGCCCCCTCCAACGCTCAATTTTCCCCAAAAGTCACCGAATTAAAATTCTGAGATAGCCATTTTATTCACCATAGTCAAAAAACCTAATAACTATGTCTTTAGGGACGAATTACTCCCCCGCAGTCCCCGTGGGAGGGGATGCAAGTTACAAACTTTGACCTGTGTTTATATATAGTAATGGTTACTGGGAAGTGTACAGACGTCTTCAGGGGGGATTTTTTCGTTTAGGGGGGATATTTAAGGGGGGTTACTTGGGAGGATATTTCGATGGAGAAACTTGTCATGGGGAAAGAGAATTTCAATGAAGGGGGCGCAGGATTTTCTAGCATTATTTGAAAAAATAATGGAAAAATAAATATGAAAAGTTTTTTCTACTGAAAGTAAGGAGCAGCATTAAAACTTAAAACAAAAAAAAATATTACGCCTATGAGGGGTTTACCTCCTCTTTATACCTTACTCTCTACGCTAAAGTATCTTCAGTAATTTCAACTAAATATTCTACGACCTTTGTGATTCAGAGCTCATTCTTAAGGAGTTGGGACAACATTTAAGCTTTAGGGTAAAGAGCAAGGTATCGACAAAGGTTTGACCCCCTCATACACGCAATAAAAACATTTGAATATAGAAGTTCGTTGCGTAAATTAATTCGTAAGTTACGTATATTTTTCACCAATGAGAACGTTCTTAAAAAATTAAAAGTTCTAGTTGCTTTTTTATGCAATCAAAAAATTGGAGGGCAACTAGGCCTCCTCCCCCACTCTTTTTTCTCCAAATCTTCCGATTAATTGCAATTAATTAATATGCCAATTTCGTTTTAATTATTTATGTGCGGAGAGCCAAGATCAAAACATGCCTTAATTCAAAAACTTCTAGAAACTAAATAAAAAAACTAGTTTTTTTTAAATGAAAGTAAGGAGTAACATTAAAACTTAAAATGAACAGAAATTACTAATATGAAAGGAGCTTTTCCTCCTCAACGCCCCGCTCTTTACGCTAAAGTTTCTTACTGTTTTAAAAATAGAGTTAAGAGAAAGAGTCAAACTTTAGCGTAAAGAGCGGGGCGTTGAGGAGGAAAAGCCCCTTTCATATACGGAGTAATTTCTGTTCGTTTTAAGTTTTAATGTTGCTCCATATTTTCATTTAAAAAAACTTGCTTTTTTTATTTAATTCTACAAACGGATCCCATTGTTATATATTTAGGTTTAAATATGTGTACTATTCTTTTCAATAATAAACGCGTTGTTTCTTGTTAGGAAATATTGATTGGTTTACGTTTGTTTTTTGAAAAGTTTTTGATCTTTGTCAATACCGGGCTTGTTCAGAGGCCCAACTTTGATTTTACAATATTGGATGCGGTGGTAAGCGGACAATGCTCTTCTCTGTATATTCGTGCGCGCGCGTGTGTGTGTTTGGGTCAATATCCCAGGGGAAAATTATTCTTTTTTCTTTCTAAAATTGACTTTCCAATTTTGATACACTTAAAAGCTCTCTTCTGGCGTTATTACTTGTGGAGCATAGTACATCTTTTTTTTTTATTATGTGCCAGAATTTTGTTTACTTAATATTCTTGACAAGCACCAAATTGTACCTTCTTGACATATTAATGAAGGAAATATTTGCCTTTTTTATACTAGAAGTTTAAAATTTCAAGACATGTATCAGCAGAGTCATCGAGAAGGTGATATGGAGTGGTGGTGGTGAATTCCAGTCCCAAGAGGCAAAGTGTTCATTTTGTTTTATTTCTACGGTTGTTCTTATTTAATTTATGCCAAAAACATTTTTATTTCACAAAGTTTTTATGATTACTTTTATCCATTTAATAGAAATTTAAAATCCAAAGGGACCAGCTCTCGGAACATTTAAGGAAATCCACGTTATGGCACTTAAAAGTATAGGGCCAGTAAAACATTGTCTGTAATTTTTTGCTTCCAATACTCGAAGTCACATTAATATTCGTAATATGAATGGTGTCGTATTGTGAAAGGGGGGGGGGGGAGAAAACATTTTTGTTCGAAACCTTGCTATTTTTATTGGTTTTAAATCTCTTGCTTATAAACGTTGGAGAAAAGGAAAGCAATTTACCTTATTCCTATATACAAAGTGAAGGAAAGCCATATGCTCACTACCGAGGAGAACTCCTCCAAAATATCTCTGTTTTGGCCAAAGATATATTTGGGGGGTACTATATCAATATTAGATTAACATACGTAGATGCAGATGCATATAAAATCCCATTAAAGGGGATTGGTGTGATTTTCTTTTCTTCGCAGATGTGGAAAATGTACGATGGTCGAAGACAGAAATAAGCTGTGACAAACGACCATTGTGGTCACACTTTGCAAGCCAAAAGGCCCATGAAGTGGTTCTTTTGAATAGGACTCATACAATTTACCTATTCTTGCTGTTTCAATGAGTTTAAGCACCCTCTTGAAATGTATCCTCTCCCAAATAAAATTCTTGTGTGTCCTTCGAGAATATCTCAGTAGCAATCTTTAGTACCCTAAAACATTTTCAAGCTATGAGATGATAAGCCGTAGAAACGTAAGAAGTTAGTATGGCCGTTAACCAATATTTATATGAGACATAGCTGATATTTTTTTACCCCAAAATGTAAGAACGAACACATTCAGAAATTAAGTCGGTATCGAGGCAACGATAGACAGTTTATCATTTTAGTCAGCCCTTGAGTGTTGTCATTCAGCTCTAGTCATATACTAGAGTGTTGCCTCTGATAATAACTATTCGGAATTATTTCGATGCCTTTTTTGTGTTTTAAGAACGACCTATTCCAATAGTATACGGAGTAAATTACCAACCAAATTTCTCCATAAGCATCAAGTTACACCTTCAAATGACCTTTTTATGTATATTTTTGAGTCGCCAGCAGACCAGATCGCTGGATTCTGAGTGATGAAAATCATCCTGCTGCTCATGGAAGATCTTAACACTAACGGGAAGACAGACTTCGGTGCACATTTTGAGCAATTGCTAAGGGCCTTCTTCTCTGAAGGCAATATTCCTATTAAACAATAAGCGCGTTAAAATGGCGGTCACAGGCACGTTTGGTTGGACGTATAGACCCATGATTTTTCAGATAGCAATATTTTGAATTTTTTGTTTGCGTGCAATACTCAATTCTTGGCTGCAACAACTTACGGCTAAGCCTCCATTTTTGAGGTCTAGACCTCTAGTCATTCTACCAATCGCGAAGCTTATTTTTGTCACTATATTCATTATCTGGCTTAAAAGTGGCGTTCATTTGTATGTCTGTCTGGAAATCCATGCCTAAATAAGTATAGGTCCATGTTTAAGAAATACGTGATTATGAATGGAAGTCTTAATGGATCTGCATGTTAACGTCACTTAGATGTGTAGACAACGATTCTTTTTTATAAATGAGTCTACTGAAAAAAGTCAGCTTCTTAGCTTAGTATTTACTATAACTTACTCAGTAATCACCGCAGTCTAAATAACTAAACAAAGATGTGTTTTTGAATGAGACAACAATATAATTAGCCTCAAGGAAGTTTTTTTTAGCGCAATCTAATACCTGTCATGTGAATCTAACTGGCACCTTTCCCATCTTGGTCTCGTAATTACAACTATGTTCTGTCAGAAATACAAAACCAAACGTATTGGCGAAGCAAAATATTGATACTGATATTCTACGCAAAAGGAGCACTGGTGCTAAATTACAATTTTTCCAGAGGGACTGGGGCTTGTCATCTAAAACTGACAGATTAAAATTTCAAAAAGTAAAAATTTTCGAATAATGTTATTTACCAAGATTCAGCTATCCCAAGTATTTTTACAGAAGTGGACCCAGATGAATAGCACATCTTTTCCCAAAATCACCCTGAAGCCAGTGTACACGGGGATGTCTTCATGGTAAACTTTACTTACTTAGACTTAGGTTCTTCCGCGCCTGAAGGCACATAAGGCAGCAACAGTGGTTTGCCACGACGACCTGTCTTGAGCCTTCGACCAAAGCTCCTCCATCGAAGACCTCGCCAGCTTCGCCTCCTTCTCTAACATCCTGCCAACGGTTGTTTTGGGTCTCCCTGACTTGCAGAGGGGATAGAGGGGATATGGGGATATCCAACCCCATATGTCATGAGGTAGCCTTCCATCACCCATTCGCACCATGTGCCCCCAATACATCCATCGTGGTAAACTTTGGTTACCGAATTATATATGTTAAGATAAGCTGGTATTTTAATGTTTCTATCGTTGAACAGAAAGCAATCTTTTACATCCGTTTATATCACTGGAATCTTCCATCCAGCTGAAAGCAAGAGTTGCATTCAACTCTGATGTATATTAACAGAACAGGTATCAATGGGCATTTAATCCAAGACAAAAAATAATCTTGGATAAGGACGGATTCTTTCTTCAGCTATTTTTACCATATTTCCTAGCATACAAAAATATTTCATAGGCCTCTACAAGATCGAAGGCTCACAAGTTTCCATAAGATGGAAAAACAATAGTTTTTAATGATCAGAATCATCTTGATATGTTTATGACGACAAGAGTGAAATTTCTAAAAGCAGAGATACGAAAATTTTATTGAACTCTGGAGCAAAAGGTAGTGTCATTTTCTTAGATCACTTGTACTCATGCATACTCAGCCATAGTTGATTAGATACACGGTTTCTAGTGTACCTAACGGAAAATTAGTATTTTCTCCCCTTTTAATTGCAGACCCAGACGAAAATCACGTTTTCTTGGCAGTTTTATTAAAGGAACCTTTACATTGAGTCTTCTGTTCTCCCCTTTAAACCAGACTCCACATGCTTTAAAAACACTACGTAAGACTTTAAATTAATGCAACCGTAAGAAGGAACGAAACACAAAAGCCTTGACGGAAGTAGTTGAAGAGATTTCAACTTTTTATGTTTACCTTTCCAACCCCAAAATGGATTTATTCGCAAAAATAATCGAGTTTGTAGAAGCTAGAAAATATTTTTATAGGCCAAAGGACCCTTCTTTCAAAGAAACAAAACCTGAAAAAAGTAGACTTAAGAACATTGAGGCAGATTGACTTAAATACAGAAGAGAACATTTTCCCTTGTGAAAAATGTATGGACAACATAATCATCTTCAATTGTGCCATGTTTTCCAAATTCAAAGCTTCTGCGAATGATAGTGATCATGTTCTTTGAGAACGTTCTACTTGCATTCTGACAAAATGAACTTATATAGAGAAGGGAACAGTTTCAATATGAAGGGAGATAAACATTATAACCGTAACAATCTTATTATTAAACGTTGAGTAAAGTTTTCGTTTTCAATATGTACGGTCCTTAACGATGGAGTTCGACGGAATCCTTTGCAAGAACAAATCTTATCCCGACAGCTTTCCCTCGTTTTGTTCTACCATCAGTCAAATCTTTCGAAAATTTGGCTGGAATGTCGCCAAAATTTCTTGCAAATTGGAAGTTTATCAAAAAACAGACTGTTAGATTTGTCCATACATTTGTTCATATTACTTGTTTTATACTGTGCGACATACCGAAGTACGTCGGTATGGCATGTTTAGCATGTATGCTGGTGGTCTCCAGAGCCTGATATGTGAGAACGACTAGAAACAAAGGAAAGAAAATGAAGTTAAGAAGGTTGAAAGATTATGGACAGATATCAGGAAAGTCATAAATCAGATTAGCATTTCTTAGTTAATGTTTAAATATTAAAAACTTATACGATTTAGATAAAAAAGAGAAAACAGCAAAAATCGGGCCAGTTGTGAAATTAATATAGAAATAAGGGATAATTTGTAAAAATCTTGGGATTTTCTATAGGGGTTGAGTCAAAATGTCCCTTGTTTGAGTACCTGCTCAAGGATGAGAAATACTCATCAGATCTTCTCTATACGATGTTCTTTGGGATTGATGGATATATTGTATTGTTTGTACTTATACAACAAAATGGAGGAAGGGGGAGGTTGGATATTGGGTCTCAAGGGATAAAACAGGACGTATTCAGATACTACATCATTTGTGAAGTCGATTAATGGGCAAAGGATTAAATTAGACGACTTTAGGACCTAAAGCAGAGAGCACCTCCATGCTCTTAAAAGGATTTTCCTTAGTGTTGGCCCTTCCTGACTCTTCATGTATTCGAAGCAGCCTAGTTAGTTTATTTATTTTACCTCTATTTATTTTACTCAACGTGATCAACAAGCAGTATTCGTTCTTTTCAGTAGAGTGTCAGGCAAATCCACGAACCCTCCAGTTGGTATCCAAGTTCTAAAAACGGTAATTTGTTTAGTATTTTCTCTTTGACTGGTAGTATTAGTCATGAGCCTTTATGGTTTTTACTCACTAGGCTCAGTTGTGCTTTCTGAAGGTGTAGCACTGGGTTCCATTTGCTCAGCACGTTTCTTTGCCGTTAAAAATATCCTACATTTTACTCAATTTATTATATTATTTTCAGTGAATTAAATCCTTGGTTGACCCTTATTCAGCATTGTGTAACAAGTCCACTTTCTATTCAAATGTGTGTATGAGGTCTCTTGAACCCCGAAGCTGAGCAAATCAAGGTGGCCTCGGAGGTATTTTTATGCTTTCGACCGTTATGGCTAAAATGGATATATTGCAAATTTAACCCAATACAATCTGGAGTACCCAGGAGCACATGGATCGTCAAAGGGGTGGCAGGTTCCGGACACTTATGGTTTAATCAGTTCTGGCATTTAATTAAATAAAAAAAGTGAAAGTTTTAACTGAAAGTAAGGAGTGACATTAAGACTTGAAACGAACAAAAATTACTTCGTACATGAAAAGGGCTGCTTCCTCATCAACGCCCCGCTCTTTAGGCTAAAATTTGATTCTTTCAACTCTACTTTTTAAAACAGTAAAAACTTTAGCGTAAAGAGCTGAGCGTTGATGAGGAAGCAGCCCCTTTCATATACGAAGTAACTTCTGTTCGTTTTAAGTTGTAATGTTACACCCTATTTTCAGTTAAAAAAACTTGTTTTTTTTTTTATTTAATTTCTGAACGTTTTTGAATCAATGTATGTTTTGATTTTGGCTCTCCGCAGATGAATAATTAAAACGAAATATGCATATTTATTTTTTTGGCTAAATGGCTTTCTCAGAGTTTTGATCGAATGATTTTGAGAAAAAAGAGTGGGGGAGGAGGCCTAGTGCCCTCCGATTTCTTGGTTACTTTAAAAGGCAACTAGAACTTTGAATTTTTTACGAATGTTTTTTATTATTTTTTCTATTGTTTGGTAAATGACGACTTATATTTATTGACGACATGACTGCCTGTCCATGGATTAATCTTTATGGTTGATTGTGTTTGGCTATGCTGTTTGACCTATGTGATTGTATGGATGAGTAGGGTTAAGGCCTCATTCAAGTGCTGGTCTATATTAATCACTAGTTTATGAAAACAGTCTTCCTTTTCTCCTTCTGTCTCTTTTTTTCTCTTTTTTTTTATGTGTTTGTGCTGTTGCATTGGTGATTTCTCTTTTCATGATATATATATATGTTTTTAACTACGTAAAACTTGCCAATATACAACATTCTTCGCTGTCCCATTGTTTGTGCATATAAATAGATTGTCAGGATTACCGACTCTTGAACATGCAACATATAATTGTTCATGGGAAAAACAATCCGTATTCAGATATATACCTCATTATTCTAATGATTGCCCTTGGGCTTTGTTGACGGTGATTGCTAATCGAACATTCCCTGTGTCTCCGTCGTCATTTATATATCCCCCTTGTGCCCCCCAGCGTCCCCGTTGTAGTTGTGTCCCTGTGTCCCGGTCGTCATTTGTGTTCCGGTGTCCCAGTCTGTAATTTCTCTTTGAGTGTCCTGGTCGTCATTTATATTCCCTGTGTCCCGGTCGTCATTTGTGTCCCGGTCGTCATTTGTGTCCCGGTGTCCCAGTCTGTAATTTCTCTTTGAGTGTCCCGGTCGTCATTTATATTCCCTGTGTCCCAGTCGTCATTTGTGTCCCGGTGTTCCGGTCTGTAGTGTCATCTTATTATGACGTCATATACAAAGCCTTATATACTTATATTTTACGAATATACAACATTCTTCGCTGTCCCATTGTCTGTGCATATAAATAGATCGTCAGGTTTACCAACTCTTGAACATGCAACATATAATTGTCCATGGAAAAAACAATCCAAATTCAGATCTATACCTCCTTATTCTAATGATTGCTCTTGAGCTTTGTTGATGGTGATTGCTAATCGAACATTCCCTGTTTCCCGGTGGTCATTTATAGATCCCCCCTTTGCCCCCGGCGTCCCCGTTGTAGTTGTGTCTCTGTGTCCCGGTCGTCATTTATATTCCCTGTGTCCCGGTCGTCATTTATGTTCCGTTGTCCCGGTCTGTAATTTCGTCAGTCGACAAACATGATGTGAGTCGACAAACATGCATGACGTCAGTCAACACACAACACACAAACAAATTATTTTTATATATATAGATATGAAGGGGTTCACCCCTTCGTCAGTACCTCGCTCTTTACACTAAAGCTTAAATGTTTTCCCAATTCCTTAAGAATGATCCCTGAATCACAAAAGCCATAGAATAAATAGTTGAAATTATCAAACATACTTTAGCGTAAAGAGCGGCGTATTGGGAGGAAGTGAGCCCATCATAAGTGTAATAATATTTGTTCGTTTTAAGTTTTAATGCTTCTCCTAACTTTCAGTTGAAAAAACAATTTCATATTTATTTTTTCATTGTTTTTTCTTTAATAATGCTAGAACATCTTGCGCTCCCTCCATGAAAATTTTCTTCCCCCACGAACAAATTCCTCAAAGTAAAGTTCCCCCAACATGTCTCCCTCTTCTCAACCCCGCCCCCAACCTAAAAATCCCCCTGAAAACGTCCGTACACTTCCAAATAACCATTACAATATGTAAGCACTGGTCAAAGTTTGTAACTTGTAGCCCCTCCCACGGGGACTGTGGGGGATTAAGTCACCCCCAAAGACATAGTTATAAGGTTTTTCGACTATGCTGAATAAAATGGCTATCTCAGAATTTTAATCTGGTGACTTTGGGAAAATAATTGGCGTGGGAGGGGGCCTAGGTGTCCTCCAATAATTTTGGTCACTTAAAAAGGGCATTTGAACTTTTCGTTTCCGTTAGAATGAGCCCTCTCGCAAGATTCTAGGACCACTGGGTCGATACGATCACCCCTCGAAAAAACAAGAGCTAAGAGCGCATATGGCACTAGTGACGAGCCGAGAAGAGCTAAGAGCTAAGTGATCATATGGTATGAGCTCTAACAAAATTCTATGAATCAATAGATTGATTTAAAAAGGAAAATAAGAGGCTTAATGCCGGCCAGGATTTAAAATAAGAGCTCTGAGTCACGATGTCCTTCTAAATATCAAAATTCATTAAGATCCGATCACCCACTCGTAAGTTATAAATACCTAATTTTTCCTAATTTTTCCTCTCCTTTTAGCCCCCCAGATGGTCGAATCTGGGAAAACGACTTTATCAAGTGAAATTGTGCAGCTCTCTGACACGCCTATCAATTTTCATCGTCCTAGAACGTCCAGAAGCACCAAACTCGCCAAATAACTGAACCCCTCCCCCCAACTCCCCCAAAGAGAGCGAATTCAGTACGATTCTGTCAATCACGTATCAAGGACATTTGTTTATTCTATCCACCAAGCTTCATCCCGATTCCTACACTCCAAGTGTTTTTCCCAGATTTTCCCCTCCAACTATCCCAAATGTCAAACGATCTGGTCGGGATCTGAGATAAGAGCTCTGAGACATGAATTCTTTCTAAAAATCAAATTTAATTAAGATCCGATCATCTATTCGTAAGATAAAAATACCCTAATTTTCACGTTTTCCAAGAATTCTGGTTTCCCCCTCCAACTCCCCCCCCCGTCACAGGATCTGGTCAGAATTTAAAATAAGAACTTTAAAGCACAAGATCCTTCTAAATATCAAATTTCATTAAGATCTGGTCACCCTTTCGTAAGTTACAAATACCTCAATTTTCAAAATTACCCCCCCCCCCTCCAATTCAACGAAAGACAGCAGATCCGGTCCGGTTGTGTCAGTCACGTATCTTAGACAGGTTTTTATTCTTCCCATCCAGTTTCATCCTGATCTCACAACTTTAAGTATTTTCTATGATTTTCGCCCCCCCCCCAACTGCCCCCCCCCAATTACTCTTGATCTGGTTGAGATTTAAAATAAGAGATCTGAGTTACGAGGTCCTTCTAAATATGAAGTTTCATGAAGATCCGATCACTCCTTCGTAAGTTAAAAATACTTGATTTTTTCCTATTTTTCAGAATTACCCCCCCTCCCCCAATAGATCGGATCCGTTCCAATTATGTAAATCACGTATGTAAGACTTCCGCTTATTTTTCCCACCAAGTTTCATCCCGATCCCTCAAATCTAAGCGTTTTCCATGATTTTGGGTTCCCCCACCCTAAACTTCCCCCAACGTCACCATATCCAGTCAGGATTTAAAATTAGAGCTTTGAGACTCGGTATCCTTCTAAATATCAAATTTCATTGAGATCCGATAACCCGTTCGTGAGTTAAAAATACCTCATTTTTTCTTATTTTTCAGAATTAACCCCTCCCCCAACTACCCCAAAGAGAGCGGATCCATTCCAGTTATCTCAATCATGTATCTAGGACTCGTGATTATTTTTTCCACCAAGTTTCATCCCGATCCCTCCACTCTAAGTGTTTTTCAAGTTTTAGGTTTCCCCTTCCCAACCCCCACCCCCCCAATGTCACCAGATCTGGTCGGGTTTAAAATAAGAGCTCTGAGGCACGATATCCTTCTAAATATCAAATTTCATTGAGATCCGATCACCTGTTCGTAAGTTAAAAATACCTCTTTTTTCAAATTTTTTAGAAATACCCCCCCCCCCCCAACTATCGCAAAGAGAACGGATCCGTTCCGTTTATTTCAATCATGTATCTAGCACTTGTGTTTATTTTTCCCACCAAGTTTCATCCCTATCCCTCCACTCTAAGTGTTTTCCAAGTTTTAGGTTTCCCCCTCCCACCTCCCCCCCAATGTCACCATATCCGGTCGGGATTTAAAATAAGAGCTCTAAGACACAATATCCTTCTAAATATCAAATTTCATTGAGATCCGATCACCCGTTCGTAAGTTAAAATTACCTCATTTTTCTAATTTTTCAGAAATACCCCCCCCCCCCCAACTACCCCAAAGAGAGCGGATCCGTTCTGATTATGTCAATCATGTATCTGGGAATTGTGCTTATTTTTCCCATCAAGTTTCATCCCGATCCCTCCACTCTAAGTGTTTTCTAAGATTTTAGGTTTCCCGCCTCCAAATCCCCACAATGTCATCAGATCCGTTCGGAATTTAAAATCTGAGCTCTGAAACTTAATATCATTAAAAACATCAAATTTCATTAAGATCCCATCACCCATTCATAAGTTAAAAATACTTCATTTTTTCTATTTTTTCCGAATTAACCAGCCTACCACTCCCCCCCAGATTGTCAATTTGGGAAAATGACTATTTCTAATTTAAGCTGGTCCCGTCCCTGATACGCCTGCCAAATTTCATCGTCCTAGCTTACCTGGAAGTGCCTAAAGTAGCAAAACGGGGACCGACAGACAGACAGACAGACAGACAGACAGACAGACAGACAGACCGAGAGACAGACCGACAGAATTGGCGATTGCTATATGTCACTTGGTGCCATAAAAAAAAAAATAAACACGCATCCGTAATCTGTATTCTGGCAAAAAATACGAAATTCCACATTTTTATAGATAGGAGCTTGAAACTTCTACAACAAGGTTCTCCAATACGCTGAATCTGATGGTGTGATTTTCGTTAAGATTGTATGACGTTTAGGGGGTATTTCCCCCTATTTTCAAAAATGAGGCAAATTTTCTCAGGCTCTTAACTTTTGATGGGTAAAACTAATCTTGATGAAACTTATATATTTGAATTCAGTATTAAAATGCAATTCTTTTGATGTAACTATTGGTATCAAAATTCCATTTTTCTAGAGTTTTGTTTACTATTGAGCCGGGTTGCTCCTTACTACAGTTCATTACCACGAACTGTTTGAAAAGAGCACTTGAACTTTTCACTTACGATCAAAAGAGCCCTCATCCAACTCTCCAGGACCAGCTGTCTATGTGACGAAGCCCAAGGAAAAAACAAACGCACAGATGACAAATTGCTCTTTGTTATGTCAATTCTTTTGCATTGAATATATTATAGGTATATATGAGTATAGGCATACATGAATATAGATGCCAAAAAAAAAGAAAAAATGTCTGAAGATGTTACAAAATAGATTTTCTTCAGTTTGACCTATCTAAGAACAATTCTCAGTCCTTGACCTCTTAAAATGTATGAAAAATGACACCTCTATAATCAGAACCATTCCTAGGAGGGGGAGGGGGGCAACTGGGTCAGCTGCCTAGGGTGCCGCAGCAGGGGAACTTCCCAATGTGATCAAAATTTTCACTTTGTTTCAACTTGTTTTGCTTATATTCGAGCTGGGAAGTGGGCGCTTAAATTAATTTTTCCCAGCATCCCATCAGCCTAGAAACGACTCTGTCTATAATAAAACTTGAAGACAAAAAAAACATGTGTAATGGTAATTAACTGGTCATTCATAAGTGACAAGGCTTTTGTAATAAAAAAAATTACGAAAACAAAATGATGAGACTGCGTATCGATTGTCTGGTATCGTAAGTTAGAACAAGATTTACCTGCTGGTAGTATTGGATTAACTCTCCTTCTTGCGTAACCTTCATCCTTATGATCTGTGCAAGTACGCTTGCATTTATTATGTGTGACTTTCGCATGTCTCCAACCCGGAACATAAGACACAACACACCATCGCGAAGACAAACCACTGCGTTCCGACTGAACAAGAGTGTTAGCGCCCTCTTCTTCGGTCTGGACATCTTGGCGAAAACTACAAAAACCATAAAAGCCTGAAAAATCATAACTTATTATTTTATTGAATGTCAATAGCTGAAAAATCTAGAATTGCATATTATAAAGTATATCAAAGCTCTTTCCTTATAGCACTTATCGTTGCAACTGAAGGAAAAACAAAGAATGATTCATAAACGTGCCTGAAATATATCCACCAAAACTTCGATAGGCATGCGATGAGGGAGCTGGTAAATGTTTTTTCAAAGATTGAACTATACAAGGTAAATATATTCCTGGGAAGACAATTGAACACCCCACTTATCCCACGATAGTCAACGTCTTTTAAAATCATTTATTAGAAACCTAAATCCTTGCGCAATAGGAAATTACGACCTAGAAAATAATATACTTGTAACTTCATCATTTAGATCGCTTATTATCTTGAAATTTGTAGTAGAGAAGCTGTAACAACAGCCGATCGTTTTTCTATTTCAGCCAATTTTTAAATCACCTAAAAATACAAACAGTTACAACTTTAACGTTGTGCGGATATCCTAGAAAAAAAAATAAACCAGTTTACTATTTTAAGAAAAATTAAAAAGACTACAGGGGCTGACAACCGTGGTTGCAGCGCTTGAGGATGATATGTACCGTAATGTACTAATCCGTAATCGTTTTCTAATACCTTGCTTATTAGGTATTACAAAAAGATTACGGATCAGTACATTACGGTGCATATCCTGCTCAAAATGCCACAGCCACGGTTGCTGAAAATTGTCCTTTTTGGCCAACTGTCTAGGGCTAAACGGAAGAAAGGACCGCGGGATTGGGATTAGGAGAGAGGATGAGTGCGCGTAGCTGTGTTGGCCTCAGGCAACTTGCTGCTGCGATGAGTTGTTATTGGTAGTAGCAATCATTTTGCGTATTACTATTACCTTTGTTGCAGATATGTTTTAGACAATTTGCCGTTCTTTATCTTATTAACCAATGCTGTCTCTGCAAAATTCCTATCTATCCTAAAGACTAGTTTACCATGTAGACGGTAATTACAAAAATTGCCAAAAACAGATCTGTCATTAAACATCAATAATCTTGACAAGAAACGAAGGAACGAAGAATATAAAATCTGTTTAACTGTAACACATAATATGGCTTTTCTGAATCTCGTAAATATTTTGCTCGCAGATGTAAAAAAAAAGCAAGAGCTAAGAGCTCATATGGCACTTGTGACGAGGCGAGAATAGTTAAGAGCCAAGTGATCATATGGTATGAGCTCTAACATAATTCTATGAATCAATAGATTGATTTAAAAAGGAAAATAAGAGGGTTAATGACAGTCAGGATTTAAAATAAGAGCTCTGAGTCACGATGTCCTTCTAAATATCAAAATTCATTAAGATCCGATCACCCACTCGTAAGTTATAAATACCTAATTTTTTCTAATTTTTCCTCTCCCTTTAACCCCCCTGATGGTCGAATCTGGGAAAACGACTTTATCAAGTCAAATTGTGCAGCTCCCTGACCCGCCTACCAATTTTCATCGTCCTAGCACGTCCAGAAGCACCAGACTCACCAAATCACTAAATCCCTCCCCCCAACTCCCCCAAAGAGAGCGAATCAAGTACGATTCTGTCAATCACGTATCAAGGACATTTGTTTATTCTATCCACCAAGCTTCATCCCGATTCCTCCACTCCAAGTGTTTTTCGAAGATTCCCCCCCTCCAGCTCCCCCCAATGTCCAAAGATTTGGTCGCGATTAGAAATAAGAGCTCTGACCCATGAATTCCTTCTAAAAATCAAATTTCATTAAGATCCGATCATCTATTCGTAAGATAAAAATACCCCAATTTTCACATTTTCCAAGAATTCTTGTTTCCCCCTCCAACTCCCCCCAATGTCAATGGATCTGACTGGAATTTCAAATTAGAACTTTAAAGCACAAGATCCTTCTAAATATCAAATTTAATTAAGATCTGGTCACCCTTTCGTAAGTTACAAATACCTCAATTTTCAAAATTACCCCCCCCCCCAATTCCACCAAAGAGACTAGATCCGGTCCGGTGAGGTCAGTCACATATCTTAGACAGGTTTCTATTCTTCCCATCCAGTTTCATCCTGATCTCATCGCTTTAAGTATTTTCTAAGATTTCCCGTCCCCCAAACTGCCTCCCCCCAAATTACGCTTGATCCGGTTGAGATTCAAAATAAGAGATCTGAGTTACGAGGTCCTTCTAAATATGAAGTTTCATGAAGATCCGATCACTCCTTTGTAAGTTAAAAATACGTGATTTTTTCTTATTTTTCAGAATTAGCCCCCCCCCCCCACAATAGGGCGGATCCGTTCCAATTATGTAAATCACGTATGTAAGGCTTTTGCTTATTTTTCCCACCATGTTTCATCCCGATCCCTCCAATCTAAGCGTTTTCCATGGCTTTAGATTCCCCCACCCCAAACTTCCCCCAATGTCACCAGATCCGGTCAGGATTTAAAATAAGAGCTTTGAGACACTATATCCTTCTAAATATCAAATTTCATTGAGATCTGATTACCTGTTCGTGTTTTAAAAATACATCATTTTTTCTAATTTTTGAGAATTAACCACTCCCCCAACTACCCCAAAGAGAGCGGGTCTGTTCCAGTTATGTCAATCATGTATCTAGGACTCGTGATGATTTTTCCCACCAAGTTTCATCCTGATCCCTCCACTCTAAGTGTTTTCCAAGTATTAGGTTTCCCCCTCCCAACTCCCCCCCCAATGTCACCAGATCCTGTCGGGTTTAAAATAAGAGCTCCAAGATACGATATCCTTCTAAAAATCAAATTCAATTGAAATCCGATCACCCGTTCGTAAGTTAAAAATACCTCATTTTTTCTAATTTTTCAGAATTCCCGCCCTCCCCCTCAACTACCCCAAAGATAGTGGATCCGTTCCAATTATGTTAATCATGTATCTGGGACTTGTGCTTATTTTTCCCATCAATTTTCATCCCGATCCCTCCCCTCTAAGTGTTTTCCAAGATTTTAGGTTTCCCCCCTCCAAATCCCCCAAATGTCGTCAGATCCGGTCGGGATTTAAAATAAGAGCTCTGAGACACAATATGATCCAAATATTAAATTTCATTAAGATCGAATCACCCACTGATAAGTTAAAAATACTTCATTTTTTCTATTTTTCCGAATTAACCGGCCCTCCACTCCCCCCTCCAGATGGTCAAATCGGGAAAATGACTATTTCTAATTTAATCTGGTCCGGTCCCTGATACGCTTGCCAAATTTCTTCGTCCTAGCTTACCTGGAAGTGCCTAAAGTAGCAAAACTGGGACCGACAGACAGACCGACAAAATTTGCGATTGCTATATGTCACTTGGTCAATACCAAGTGCCATAAAAAAAACATATACAGAAAAATATATACGGTAGGCAAGTACATATATGAACTAAAGGACAGGTATATATCCTCATAGATAATTAGAAATCTATATATATAAAAATAAGTTGTCCGTGTGTGTGTGTGTCTGTCGAGTGACGTCATGTTTTTTTGTCGACTGACGTCATGCTTTCTATAGACGAAATTACAGACCGGGACATCAGGACACAAATGACGACCGGGACACTGGCACATAGGGAAAATAAATGACGACCGGGACACTCAAAGAGAAAGTGACCGGGACACAAGGAATGTTCGATTAGCAATCACCATCAACAAAGCACCGGGACACAAATGACGACCGAGACACAGGGAGTAACTAAAAAGAAAAAAGAAAAAAAAACTAAAAAAAACTAAAAAAAAGTAAAAACCAAAAAAAAAAACTAAAAAGAGAAAAAGGGGGAAAATACAGAAATTTATTTCATCATATACCATTTCAAAAACGAATGTATATACAGACCGGGATACAAATGACGACCGGGACACAGGGAATATAAATGACGACCGGGACACAGGGACACAACTACAATGGGGACGCCGAGGGGCAGCGCGTAACTAATATGGCGCGTAACGACTTACGCGCGCGCGGGGGGGGGGGGCTTTGGGGGGGTTGCGAGAAGTGCCCCCACCAACTAGTTGTTGGGATGGCGCGAAGCGCAACCCCAACTGTTAGTAATATATATATATATATATATATATATATATATATATATATATATATATATATATATATATATATATATATATATATATATATATATATATATATATATATATATATATATATATATATATATATATATCTGCAAATTCACAGTCCTCCACATATTTTACAATAAAGTTTTAGTTGTTTCGCCGTTTGTTTCGTTAATTTAAAAAAAGTAGACTTTTGTAAAAGCTTAATTAAATCACCTCACGTGGTCATTCATTAAGGAGACTGAGGCGTTGGCTCGTCTCTATCATGAATAATCTCAACTACTTCCTATGAGGCGGAGTACCTTTAGAAATAAAGACCCCATAAGAAATACGAGCTCATTGGCTCTAAAGATACATGGATTGTAAAAACATACATGGATTATATACTCTCCCTTTCTTTTCACAAATAGTTAGAAATTAATCTTCTGAAAACAAAATAGTTTCACGGTGTCTCGAAGACCCAAAAATAGTCTTCCTTGTCGAGGAAGCTAGTCATCGCCGTATAACTAAACAATCTTGCTGTCATTTTCCCATAGTTTCTCTCTCCCTTAAAAAAAAGTACATTCATTAAGTTATAATAACATTTCGAAAATGTAGTTAATATCTGGTAAAACTACTATTTTGTTTAGCCCACGAGAAAACTTGTTACAGTGCGCCTATTTCCATTTAAAAAACAATTTGCGAGTTGTATTCACAAGTAATTTAAGCATGATGAATCTCCTCAATTCTGGTAAGAATAAAACCCCAGTTACTCGTCTACGAAGGGTGTATCAAATACCATGTAGCTGTGGAAATTATTACATTGGTCGAACCCACCAAAATTTAGGAACAAGATTACAGCAACACAAAGAAAGTATTGAAAAAGCATTAAAATCTAATAATAACTCCATATATTTCGATTCAGCTTTAAGCAGTCATATTTTTGAAAATCCGAACCATTATGTTCTATTTGATGAAACAATTCTAATTAGCAATGACCTAGGAATCAAACAAACTGTCCGCGAGGCAATCGAAATCAAACGAAACTTAAATAATAATACATCCCTAAATAGAGACTTGGGTGAATACACACTCAACCCTATGTACACAAAATTAATTATAGAAAATAATCTAATTCAAAATAAAACAAAAATAGGAACGAACAAAAACAAGCCCAATCCCAAAAGAACTATCAGATTAGCTGCAGAGAAGGCAAATATCGCAATAAGAAATTATTCCAATTTTTAATAAATATAGTTAGTGCAATGAATGAACCTTTTTAGCTTGTAAAATGTTAGCTTTTGTCACACAGTAACTTTTCGTTAAGAACTAATGATGTCAAGGCTATTTAAAAAAATGGATTTTTAACTGAGAACTTTTATTGTAAGTGTTTTATTGTTTTTATTTTGTTTGCTGAAGACGGCCCTTAGATATAGGGCCGAAATATTCAAATAGGTTTTGTTGGTTCACTGTCTCGGGAAAAAAGTCCTCATATTCTCTCTTTTGTCGTTGTATTAAAAAACTAGTTTTTTTTTATTTAATTTCTGAACGTTTTTGAATTAATGCATGTTTGATTTTGGCTCTCCGCACATAAATTATTTAAATCAAATTTGTATATTAATTCCCTTTTTGGCTAAATGACTTTCTCTTAGTTTTGATCAGACAATTTTGAGAAATAAGAGGTGGGGAAGAAGGCCTAGTTGCCCTCCAATTTTTCGTTTACTCAAAAAGGCAACTAGAACTTTTAATTTTTAACAAACATTTTCATTAGTAAAAAATATACATAACTTAATAGTTAACTTACGTAACGCACTTTTATATTCTTATATCTTTATTATGTACACGAGAGGGTTTGTAACCTCGTTAATACCTCGCTCTTTACACTAAATCGTAACTTTTGTCCCAATTCTTTAAGAATGAACCCTGAATTAGAAAGGCCGTAGAATAAATAGTTGAAATTCCTAAAAAACACTTTAGCATAAAGAGCGAGGAATTTATCTCCTCCTAAATACCTCGCTCTTTATGCTAAGGTATTGTTAGAACCACTCATATGCGTAATAATCTCTGTTCGTTTTCAGTTTTAATGCTACTCCTTACTTTCAATTGAAAAACGTTTTCATGTTTATTTTTTCATTGTTTTTTTTATAGTAATGTTAGAAAATCCTGCGCCCTTTTCATTGAGTTTTTGTTCCCCAATGACATATTCCTCCAAGGCTCCAAGGATGGATCCTCCCACGAAGCTCCTTCACCTCAACCCCACCCCCAAGCCAAAAAAATCCCCCTCAAAACGTCTGTACACTTCCCGATAACCATTACTGTATGTAAACACTGGTCAAAGTTTGTAACTTGCAGCCCCTCCCCCAGGGATTATGGGGGAGTAAGTCATTCCTAAAGACATAGTTATTATGGTTTTTGACTATGCGGAACAAAATGGCTATCTCAAAATTTTGATCCGTTGACTTTGGGAAAAAATGAGCGTGGGAGGGTGCCTAGGTGCCCTCCGATTTTTGGACACTTAAAAGGGCACTAGAACTTTTCATTTCCGTTAGAATGATTCCTCTTGCGAAATTCTAGGAACACTTGTTTGATACGATGACCCCTGGGAAAAAAACAAAACAAAAAAAACAAGAGCTAAGAGCTCATATGGCAGTTGTGACGAGGCGTTAAGAGCTAAGAGCCAAGTGATCATATGGTATGAGCTCTAACAAAATTCTATGAATCAATAGATTGATTTAAAAAGGAAAATAAGAGGCTTAATGCCGGTCAGGATTTAAAATAAGAGCTCTGAGTCACAATGTCCTTCTAAATATCAAAATTCATTAAGATCCGATCACCCACTCGTAAGTTATAAATACCTAATTTTTTCTAATTTTTCCTCTCCCTTTAGCCCCCCAGATGATCGAATCTGGGATTACGACTTTATCAAATCAAATTGTGCAGCTCCCTGACACACCTATCAATTTTCATCGTCCTATCACGTCCAGAAGCACCAAACTCGCCAAATCACTGAACTCCTCCCCCCAAAGAGAGCGAATCCAGTACGATTCTGTCAATCACGTATCAAGGACATTTGTTTATTCTATCAACTAAGCTTCATCCTGATTCCTACACTCCAAGTGTTTTTCCAAGATTTCCCCCTCCAACTCCCCCCAATGTCAAACGATCTGGTCGGGATTTGAAATAAGAGATCTGAGACATGAATTCTTTCTAAAAATCAAATTTCATTAAGATCCGATCATCTATTCGTAAGATAAAAATATCCCAATTTTCGCGTTTTCCAAGAATTCCGGTTTCCCCCTCCAACTCCCCCCAACGTCACAGGATATGGTCAGAATTTAAAATAAGAACTTTAAAGCACAAAATCCTTCTAAATATAAAATTTCATTAAGATCTGGTCACCCTTTTGTAAGTTACAAATACCTCAATTTTCAAAATGACCCCCCCTCCAATTCCACCAAAGAGAGCAGATCCGGTCTGGTTATGTCAGTCACGTATCTTAGACAGGTTTTTATTCTTCCCATCCAGTTTCATCTTAATCTCACCACTTTAAGTATTTTCTAAGATTTCCGCCCCCCCAACTGCCCCCACCCCCCAATTACGCTTGATCCGGTTGAGATTTAAAATAAGAGATCTGAGATACGAGGTCTTTCTTAATATGAAGTTTCATGAAGATCCGATCACCCCTTCGTAAGTTAAAAAAACGTCGTTTTTTCTTTTTTTTCAGAATTAACCCCCCCCCCCCCCCAATAGATCGGATCCGTTTCAATTATGTAAATCACCTATGTAAGACTTCTGCTGATTTTTACCACGAAGTTTCACCCTGATCCCTCCAATCTAAGCGTTTTCCATGATTTTAGGTTTCCCCACCCCAAACTTCCCCCAACGTCACCAGATCCAGTCAGGATTTAAAATAAGAGCTTTGAAACACGATATTCTTCTAAATATCAAATTTCATTGAGATCCGTTAACCCACTCGTAAGTTAAAAATACCTCATTTTTTCTAATTTTTCAGAATTAACCCCTCCCCCAACTACCCCAAAGAGAGCAGATCCGTTCCGGTTATGTCAATCATGTATCTAGGACTCGTGATTATTTTTTTCACCAAGTTTCATCCCGTTCTCTCCACTCTAAGTGTTTTTCAAGTCTTAGGTTTCCCCTCCCAGCTCCCCCCCCCCCAATGTCACCAGATCACGTCGGGTTTAAAAAAAGAGCTCTGAGCCACGACATTCTTCTAAATATCAAATTTCATTGAGATCCGATCACCCGTTCGTAAGTTAAAAATACCTAATTTTTTTAATTTTTCAGAAATACCCCCCCCCCCCCCCAACTACCCCAAAGAGAGCAGATCCGTTCCGTTTATGTCAATCATCTATCTAGGACTTGTGTTTATTTTTCCCACCATGTTTCATCCCGATCCCTCCATTCTAAGTGTTTTCCAAGTTTTAGGTTTCCCCCTTCCAACTCCCTGCCCCCGTCACCAGATCCGGTCGGGATTTAAAATAAGAGCTCCGGGACACGATATCCTTCTAACCATCAAATTTCATTGAGATCCGATCACCTGTTCGTAAGTTGAAAATACCTCATTTTTTTTAATTTTTAAGAATTACTCCCCCCCCCCCCAACTACCCCAAAGAGAGCAAATCAGTTCCGATTATGTCAATCACGTATCTGGGACTTGCGCTTATTTTTCCCATCAAGTTTCATTCCGATCCCTCCACTCTAAGTGTTTTCCAAGATTTTAGGTTTCCCCCTCCAACTCCCCCCAATGTCATCAGATTTGGTCAGGATTTAAAATAAGAGCTCTGAGACACAATATCATTCCAAACATCAAATTTCATTAAGATCCAATCACCCGCTCATAAGTTAAAAATACTTCATTTTTTCGATTTTTCCGAATTAACCGGCCCCCCACTCCCCCCCCCCCAGATGATCAAATCGGGAAAAAGACTATTTCTAATTTTATCTGGTCCGGTCCCTGATACGCTTGCCAAATTTCATCGTCCTAGCTTACCTGGAAGTGCCTAAAGTAGCAAAACCGGGACTTTATGTTTCCCCCCTCCAACTCTCCCCAGTGTCATCAGATCTGGTCAGGATTTAAAATAAGAGCTCTGAAGTACAATATCATTCCAAACATCAAATTTCATGAAGATCCAATTACCCACTCATAAGCTAAAAATACTTCATATTTCTATTTTTTGCGAATTAACTGGCCCACCACTCCCCCCTCCAGATGGTCAAATCGAGAAAACGACTATTTTTAATTTAATCTGGTTCGGTCCCTGATACGCTTGCCAAATTTCATCGTCCTAGCTTACCTGGAAGCGCCTAAAGTAGCAAAACCGGGACCGACAGACAAACCGACAGAATTGGCAATTGCTATATGTCACTTGGTTAATACCAAGTGCCATAAAAATATTGGGCGGCCAATCTATCAATTCAAACACCGCTCCCTTTTCGGCTACATGCTTCATACTTTAAGGTTTCTCCCATTGGAGTTGTGAAATGATAATCAAAACGCCCTAGAAGTGGTAATGCATCAGTAAGCGTTGGCCACAGTTAAAGTGCAACAGATATGTGTCTCAGGGCAAACATGCACTATGTGGACTGACACAATTAGAAAATCAAGATGTTTCTGTGTGAAGCAAAGATAAAATGTATGCACTGACAATCTTGTTTTACGGATGTTTGCGGAAGTTTCTGTTTTGATTGAAAATTTGATTTTCTTAACAAACAGCCCTAAATATCCATAGCCTGAGCTTAAAGACCATTTTTAATTAATTTTTCATTTTGTACTATGTTTGATCTATACCGGATAACTCGATCAGTAGGTATTATGGTGGATTAATGGAGCGAATCCCCCCCCCCCACAGCGATCAGATGGGCTACGCAACCACGAACAAAAACTACTTTACTTTTCTTATTTTTCACCAAGTTGGGTTGATATCCGATTATTCCTTCAAGTACATATTTTAATGATTAGAAAGTAGACACCATTTACCTCGAAAGATGAAAGTGTCCTAGAATCCAAAAAGCTCAATAAGGACACTTGCTCTTACCCCCACTGAATCTAGATCCAAAGATTGTTTTGAAACAAAATATCGCGGGGAGAATCTAATGACACTCTTCTTTCACTTTCACTCAGAGGCTAGACCTGGTTGTGGTTATTGATAAGGATAGCTAGGAGCTAGCTCCTTTGTCCTACCAATTTTTGTTGAGATTAAATGAGAGAACAAGTTTTTCAGCTGAAAGTAAGAAGCAACATTAAAACTTAAAACGAACATTAAAATTATTATGTATATGAGAAGTGTTGCTCCCTCCTCAACACCTCGCGCTTCACGCTAGAGTTTTTAGTACTTTTAAAAAGGCTTCTTATGTTCTGACTAAGTGAACCTTGTGTTCAAACTTTAACGTAAAAAGTGAGACGAGGCCCCTCTCAGGCGTAATAATTAAATAAGTTTTAAAATAATAATTAAGTTTTAACGTTGCTTCTTACTTTCAGTTGAAAAAACTTGTTTTTTTGTTTAATTTCTGATCTTTTTTTTAATAGAGCCAGGAATCTGGCCCCACTTATACGCGAAAATCCTTTCTGCGCATGAATATATTCTCTAGACAATTCAATCCTGGTATAATTGCCCTTAACATCTCCACATGTAATATTGAATCGACAAAGAGAAAGCATGACATAAGAAGAATTTTGTATAGGAATTCTGGCAAATTCCCCCTGTGTAAGATTTTCCTTGAAAAGTTTGACCCCTGGCAACCTCCCTCCCCATGAAAAATTCTCCCTGTGAAAAATCCCTGAGCAAAAATTTCTCTCCCCCTCCTAAGAAATATATGCATACTCCATAATAATTAATACTATACGGCAACAGTGGGTAAATTTCATAACTTAAAGACCTTTCCCCAGGGGCTCTAGGGGGTCATGTTATCTCCAAAGGCATGGTTATTCGGCCTTTCAACTATTTTGAACAAACTGGCCATCTCAAAATGTTGGTCGGACGATTTTGAGAAAAAGGAGCGTGGGAAGGGGTCTAGTTGCCCTGCAATCTTTTTGGTCACTTAAAAAGACCATAAGAACCTTTAATTTCCGTTCGAATGAGCCCTTTCTCGATTTTTTGGGACCGTTGCGTCGATACAATCATACTTTCTTCTGGCAAAAAATACAAAATTTCACATTTTTGCTGATAGGAGCTTAAACCTCTTCAGTGGAGTTCTCTGATACACTGAATCTGATGGTGTGATTTTCACTAAGATTCTTTGACTTTTAGAGGGTGTTTCCTCCTCTTTTCGAAAATCAGGCAAGTTTTCTCAGGCTCGTAACTCTTGATGTGTGAGACTAAACTTAATGAAACCTACGTATTTGGAATCAGCATGATAAGACAACTTTTTTGACAAATCTATTGGCATCAAAATTCTGTCATTTATGAGTTTCGGTTACTATTGAGCCGGATCACTCCTTACTTACAGTTTGTTAACACAGCTCTTTATGGTAGATATACTGAAAACAATAATGTAAGAGCTGTCACCTCTAGAGAACTCATACTGTAACCGAACATCCAAAAGGTACATCTACAGGAACTAGTTCTTGCTTCCCAACAGGTCTGACTATGAACTGACATACTGTTCATGCAGATGCTGAGGTTGTAGAGACCCTATTTCTTTGTCACTCATAGACGTCTGACCTGCCTCGTATTTCCAAAGGGCACAGCTAGGATAGTTGCTTTCATCTCTCACAAACTTTGGTTGGGATGTGATGACGCCATCCAGAAGATGTTGCAATGGCCAGATTTTTAGTTCTCCCCCTCCCTCTATTAGGATTATATCAGAGACGACGCTATACCATTCTTTATAGTAACAGTCATACGGCTCCAATGTTGTTTTTTCCGGAGGATCTTCATATGGACGGGGTCATCGTATAAACTTCAAAGGGGGCTGATTTGATTAGAAATAGGGAATTCTAGTGCCCTTTTTAAGATTCAAAAGTGAATAAAGGGCAAATAGCCTTCCCCCTCCACGCCCTTTTCCCCAAATACATCCGATAAAAGTTTTCAGATAGATATTTCGTTAAAAATTGTTCAAACATCAGATAATAAAAATTCTGGGGTCGTCGTAGCTCTTCAGGGCCAAAAGCAGGCGTTGTAAGTTATGCCCTTGGGGTATAAATGGTTCTTATAGAAAAGATGTTCGTATAAACTTCAGAGAGGGCTTATTGTATTAGAAATTGAAAGTTCTGGTTCACTTTTAAAGAGTGAAAAGAGATCGTAGAGCAGTTAGCTCCCCCCATCCACGCCCCTGCTTCTCCAAACCCATCCGATAAAATTTTGAGATAGCCATTTTGTTAAAAAAAAGTTCAAAAATCAGGTAACAAAAACTCCAGGGTTGATACAAACCCCCAGAGCCCGGGGGCAAGTGATTTAAGTTATATCCCGGCGGCATATAAAGTTTTTATGTAAGGGAAGGTCGTATAAGCTTCAGAGGTGGCTCATTTGATTGGTAATTGAAAGTTCTAGTTACGCTTTTATGAGTCAAAAGAGATCGGAAGGCATCTATCCCCCACGCACCCTCTTTTTCCCAAATGAATCCGATCAAAATTGCCAGTTTGTTTGAAACATTCAACGATCAGATAAAAAATTCGCGTTGAGGGTTGTAACTTATGTCCTGGGGGCATATAAGGTTTTTATGGAAGAAGTGGTCGTTGTAACCTTGGAGGTTGATCAGAAATTGGAAGTTCTAATTCCCTTTTCACGAGTCAAAAGTGATCCGATGGTAACTAGCCCCCCCCCCCCCGGCTGACCCTCTTTTTGCAAAATTCGTAGGATTGACTTTTTCATCTAGCCATTTTTTTCAAGATAGATCAAATATTATATAACAAACACACCCGGGATAACACAGTCCACCAAAACCTGGGGACAAGGGCCAAAACCGGGGGCATACCCCGAGTGCATACAAGGTTCTTATGGAAGGGATGTTACTATAAACTTCGGAGGGAACTCATTCGATTGTAAATCAGAATTTTTAGTGCCCTTTTTAAGAGTCAAAAGTGGTTGTTGGGCAACCAGCCCTACCCTTCCAAGGCTCCTTTTTCCCAAATATATCCGATCAAAATTTTGAGATAGCCATTTTGTTCAAAATACTTTAAAATAAGATAGCAAAAACTCAGGGATCAACATAAGCCCCTAGAGCCCGAGAGAAGTAATGTATGTTATGCCCCGGAGGCAGATAAGCTCTTATGTAAGGGGTGGTCATATAAACATCTGAGGAAGATCATTTGATTGGAAATACAAATTTATATTTACCTTATTAAGAGTCATCAAAAGTGTTCGGTAGGTATATACCCCCCCCCCCCCTTTTTCTCAAATGCATCCGATCCAAATTTTAAGATAGCCGTTTTGTTTGAAATAGTCCAAAGATCAGATGGCAAAACTTCGGGGTCAACATAACTGCCCCCGAAACTCAGAGGAAGGGTTGTAACTTATGTCTCGGAGGCATATAAGGTTTTTATGGTGAAAGTGGCGGCATAAACTTCAGAGGGGACTCAAATGATTTAAATTTGAAAGTTCTGGTTCTCTTTTTAAGAGTCAAGTGATTCGATGGCAACTAAGTTTCCCCTACCAAACTGACGGCCATAAGGCTCCAATTTTTCCCCAGAGGTGCTTCACATGGAAGAGATGGTCGTATAAACTTAGGAGGGCCTCCTTTGATTGGAAATTGGAAGTTATAGTGCCCAATTTAGGAGTCAAATGTGATCAGAGGGAAAATAGCCCTCACGCCTTTTTTTCACTAGATACATCCAATGAAAATTTTGATCTTAGTTCAAGGATTAGATAACAAAAACTCCGGGTGGATACACTTCCCCCAGGGACCAGGGGCAGGCGTTGTAAGTTATGCCCAGGGGGCATATATGATTTTTATGAAAGGGCTGTTCGTAACAACTTCAGAAGGGGTTAATTTGATTGGAAATTGAAAGCTCTAGTTCACTTTTTAGGAGTCAAAAGATATAGGAGGTCAACTAGCCCCAGACCCTTTTATCCCCAAACCCATCCAAAAAAAATGTTGAAACAGCCATGCTATTCAAAATAGTTCAAACGTCAGAAAATAAAAGCTTCAGATTCGACAAAACGCCCCAGAGCACAGTGGCAAGTGTTTTAAGTTATGCCCCGGGAGAATATAATAGTTTTGTATGTCAGGGGTGGTCGTATAAAGTTCTGAATTGGCTACTTTGGTTGGAAAAAGAGTTGCCTTTTTAAGAGTCAAATGTGATCGAAGGGCAAATACCCCCCCCCTACACTCTCTTTTCCTTAAATACATCCGATGGATTTGAGATAGCCATTTTCTTGTAAATAGTCCAGCGATCAAATAACAAAAACTTCAGGATCAACATACCCCCAAGGGCGCGGGGGAACTAAGGGTTTTAACTTGTGCCCCGGGGGTATATAAGGTTTTATGGAAGGGGTGGTCGTATAAACTTCGGAGGGGACTCTAATTATTAGAAATTCAAGGTTGCAGTTCCATTTTTAAGAGTAAAAAGTAATCCGACGGAAACTAACCCCACCCTCTTCCGCACCAACCCTCTTTTTCCAAAATGCATTCGATCAAATTATTTGTGTAGCCATTTTGTTCAAAATTGACCAAAAATCATATAACAAGAACTCCAGGGATAACACAGTCCCCATCCCTTGAACCTGGGGACAGGTATTTTAAGTTATGCCCCCGTGGTACATAAGATTGCATGGGAAGGATAGCAGTATAAACTACAGAAGGCGCTCATTCGATTGTAAATAGGAAGTTCTAGTGCTCTTTCGGTGACACTTGGTGTTTATCAAGTGATATATAGCGATCGCAACTTATGTCCGTTGTCGGTCTGTCGGTCTGCCTGTCTATCGGTCCTGGTTTTGCTAGTTTGGGCACTTCCAGATAAGCTAGGACGATGAAAGTTGGCCGGCGTATCAGGGACCAAACCATATTAAATTAGAAATAGTTTTTTCCCCTATTCGACCATCTGGGGCCGAATCCAAACGAACGAGATAGTTTAGAAGAATTTTTAAAGCCGATAGTACAAATGATTGTTGTTCTTAACTGTGGTTTGATGGTCCAGGAGTATGATTCTTGCTTAGGGTGGGAGAGGTCTCTGGTTTGAATCCTTGACCACCCTAATTTTTACATGAAGAAGATCCGAAACTAGATACGTGATCAATATAGCGATTGCTGAAAGTCGGCAGGCATATCAGGGACCGGACCAGATTAAATTAGAAATAGTCTCTTTCCCGATTCGACCATCTGGAAGGGGTGGGGTGGAAGGATGGTTATTTCGGAAAAATTAGATAAAATTAGGTATTTTAATTTAAGACTTAGTTATCAAATCTAAATGAAATTTGATATTTAGAAGGATCTTGTGTCTCAGAGCTCTTATTTTAAATTCCGACCGGATCCCATGACATTGGGGGAGTTGGAGGGGAAAACTGGAAATCTTCGAAAACACTTAGAGTGGAGAGATCGGATGAAACTTGGTTGGAAGAATAAGCACAAGTCCTAGATTCGTTATTTAAATAGCCGGATCCGTTCTCTTTGGGGAGTGGGGTGGGTGGGTGTATTTCCAGTGTTTTAGTGAGTTCAGTGCTTTTGGACGTGCTAGGACATTGAAAATTGGTAGGCGTATCACAGACCCTCACAAATTCACTTGATAACAGTCGTTTCCCCGATTCGTCCATCTGGGGGGAGGCTCGAAGGAGCGGAACTCGTGAAAAATAAGGTATATTTATCTCATGAATGGGTGATCGGATCTTAATGAAACTTGATATTTAGAAAGATGTTAGGTGTCAGACGCTCCATTTTCAATTCAGATTGGATCCAGGGACATTGGGGGATGGAGGGGGAAATGGAAATCTTGGAAACTGGATATCTTGGAAAACACTTAGAGTGGAGAGATCGGGATGCAACTTGATGGGAAGAATAACCACAAGTTCTAGATGCATAGTTGACATAACCGGACCAGATCCGATCTCTCTGAAGGAGGTGGGGGGATTTCTAGTTCTTTGGTGACTTCACAAATAAGCACGAGTTCTAGATGCGTGATTGACATAACCGTACTGGATCCACTCTCTTTGCGTGTGAAGGACTGGCACAAATTGACTTGATGACAGCCGTTCTCCCCGATTCAACCATCTGGGGGGCTGAAGACTCTTGGCTTTTCCGACTTCGTCGCAAGTGCCATATGGGCTCTCGGCTCTCGTTAAGAGTTAAAAGCGATCGGAGGGCTACAAGCCCCCTCCCACAAGGCTTTATTTTCCTCAAATGACTCTGATCAAAATTTTGAGATAATCATTTTGTTTAAAATAGTCTAAAGATAAAATAACAAAAACTCTGGGTTTGACACAACCCCCAGAGCCACTAAGCAAGTGTTGTAAGTTGTGCACTGAGGGCATTTAAGGTTTTTATGTAAGGAGTGGTCGTATAAACTTCAGAGGTGGTTCGTTTACTCGGAAATTGAAAGTTCTAGTTATTTTTTTAAGAGTCAAAAGTGCAAGGGGGGCAGTTACCCTCCAATCACTTTTGGCTCTTAAACAGGCAACTAAAATTTTAATTTTCAATGAAATGAGTCCCCTCCGAAGTCCATATGACCCCCCCTTCCATAAAAACCTTATGTACCACCGGGGTATGACTTAAAAACACTTGCTTCCAGACTCTGAGGGGTGGTGTCTCCCCGAAATTCACAGTATCTGATCTTTGAACTATTTGAACGAAATGACTATCTCAGAATTTTGGTTGGATGCATTTGGGGAAAAAGTGTGGGGGCAGGACTAGTTACCCTTTGATCACTTTTCACTCTTAAAAAAGGACACTAAAACTTTTGATTTCCAATCAAATCAGCCTCCTCCGAAGTTTATGTGACCATTCCTTCTATAAAAACTCCATATGCCTCCGGGTCATAACTTTCAACATGAGACCCTGGTTTCTGAGGGATTGCGTCGACCCCGGAGTTTTTGTTATTTGATCTTTGCAATATTTTGAACAAAATGGCTATTCCAAAATTTGATCAGATGCATCTAGGGAAAAGAGCGCATGGGGTGGGGGGTCTATTTGCCCTTTGATCACTATTGATTTTTAAAAAGGGAACTAGAACGTTTGATATCAATCAAGTGAGTCCCCTACGAAGATTATACGACTATCCCATCAATAAAACCTTTATTTTCCCCCGGGACACGACTTTCAACACGGTTCTCTGGGCTCGGGGAGGAGGGTGTGTCGATCCCGGGGGTTATAATGTCTGATCTCTAAACTATTTAGAACAAACGATTGTCTAAAAATTTGGTCGAATTCATCTGGGAACAAGAGATAACTTTTCACTCTTATAAAAGGTACTAGAACTCCCGACTTCCAAACAAATTAGCTCCTTTTAAAGTTTATACAACCACCCATTCTATGAAAACCTTGTATGCCCCCGAGGCATATTTTTCAAATGTGCCCCCAGGCTCTGTAGGGTTGTGTTGACCTTGGAGTTTTTGTTATCTGATATTTGAACTATTTTGAACAAAATGATTATCTCAAAATTTTAATCAGATACATTTGGGGACAAAAGGGCATGAGTGGGGCTAGTTACCCTCCTTTTACTTTTCACTCTTAAAAAGAGCACTAGATCTTCCGTTTTCCAATCGAATGATCCTCCTCTAAAGTTTAAACTACCACCTCTCCCATATGAAGTGTCTCTATGGAAAAAAACTATGATAACTATAAAACATTGAAGCCTTTTGACCTGTACTATAGAATAGCGTTCCCTCTGATTACAGTGCTCCCCTTGCGATCCACCAATTTTTCTTGTAAAAAACAGAATTTGTTGATAAGTAAAATATATATATATATATATATATATATATATATATATATATATATATATATATATATATATATCATGAAAAGAGAAATCACCAATGCTACAGCACAAACAAACACAAAAAAAAAAAAAAAAAAAAAGAGAGACAGAAGCAGAAAAGGAAGACTGTTTTCCTAAATTAGTGATTAATATAGACCAGCACTTGAATGAGGACTTAACCCTACTCATCCATACAATCACATAGGTCAAACAGCATAGCCACACACAATCAACCGTAAAGAATAATCCATGGACAGGCAGTCATGTCGTCAATAAGTATAAGTCGTCATTTACCAAACAATAGAAAAAATAACATAGACAAATAATTCAGAGGCAACACCCAACATAAGGGCTCATCAGGAGAATACACTGGCCTATATAGGGTTTCGCCACTCTAAATTCTCTACCCAGCACAGTGTTGTGGCTACCACAGAATATCCATGGCATCCCCACGTCAGGTATCACCCCCAAAATACATGTCTATGAAAAAACAGCAAATGTAAAACAACCAAGTAAAACCAAAACAAGCTTATCCTGTTAATATATCCCTCCCTTCAGCAACAATAGGTAAACTAAATATTATAAATTTTACCAAATCACAAATATTAACACATTGCAAAAAACCTGGATGAACTAAACAATTATAGAATTCATCTTTACCATGTGGCTAATTTTTTAGAAAATCCGCTCAATTAGAAACACAATTCAAAATAAATGACGCTGTGACAACATTTCTCGAACCTCCGAAATTAGTTAAAAATTTCTTTAAGTATTTCTAGATAATTCTTCTGATATTTATTTAAAAGTTCGTTATACTGAAAACTAAATTTTTTAAATTGTCAAGTTAATTTATTTGCAGAAAAACCTCTTGATATCAATTTTTGGCTTAAGATTTTACATCTATTTTTAAAATCAATATAATTACTACAAATCCTTGCATAACGAAGTAACTGTGAGAAAAACGCTGAATATGTGATATATGAGTGTATATTACTTTCAGGGAATGGGAAACTAATCACTTCAAAATCAAAATCATCCGTTTTATTATACATTTTAAAACTTAATTTATTATTATCACAAATATTAATATTTAAATAAACTTGGTTTATAAACATGTCGTGTGCGTCAGACCTTCATAATGTTTTATCGCGCAAAAGAATTGGTTTCAATTTCTTACAACTTAAGATTGTTTACTACTCACTATTGGTATTATAGCTGGTAAGACCAAAATGTTACCAGATAATTCAATCCAATATTTCTATGTGCTCTTCAGGGACTTTGCAGCTATTAAAAAGGTATTTATTTTTTATGCTTAAGTTATTAAGTAAACTGAATCAAACAGTTCGAGGTAACGAACTGTAAGTAAGGAGCAACCGGGCTCAATAGTAACCAAAACTCTAAAAAATGGAATTTTGATACCAGTAGCTACATAAAAAGAATCGCATTTTAATGCTGATTTTAAATATATAAGTTTCATCAAGTTTAGTCTTACCCATCAAAAGTTACGAGCCTGAGAAAATTTGCCTTATTTTAGAAAACAGGGAGAAAAACCCCTTAAAAGTCATAGAATCTTAACAGAAATCACACCATCAGATTCAACGTGTCAGAGAACCCTATTGTAGAAGTTTCAAGCTCCTATCTATAAAAATGTGGAATTTTGTATTTTTTGCCAGAAAGCAGATCACGGATGCGTATTTATTTGTTTGTTGGTATTTTTTTCCGAGGGGTGATCGTATCGACCCAGTGCGAGAGGGCTCATTATAACGGAAATAAAAAGTTCTAGTGCCCTTTTTAAGTGACCAAAGAAACTGGAGGGCCCCCTCCCTCCAGGGCCCCCTCCCACGCTAATTATTTTCCCAAAATCAACGGATCGAAATTCTGTGATAGCCGTTCTATTCAGCGTAGTCGAAGAACCTTATAACTATGTCTTTGGGGACGACTTACTCCCCCACAGTCCCCGTGGGAGGGGCTAAAAGTTACAAACTTTGACCAGTGCTTACATATAGTAATGCTTATTGGGAATTGTACAGACGTTTTCAGGGGGATTTTTTGGTTTGGGGGAGGGTATGACAAGAGGAGGATATGTCTCGGGAAATTTCCATCATGGAATTTGTCATGGGGGAGAAAATTTCCATGAAGGGAGCGCAGGGTTTTCCAGCATTATTTAAAAAAAACAATGAAAAAATAAACATGAAAAGTTTTTTCAACTGGAAGTAAGGAGCAGCATTAAAACTTAAAACGAACAGAAATTATTACACATATAAGGGGCTTACCTCCTCGTAATACCTTGCTCTTTACGCTAAAGTATTTTTAGTGATTTCAACCATTTATTCTACGGCTTTTGTGATTCAGGGGTCATTCTTAATGAATTGGGACAAAACTTAATCTTTGGTGTAAAGAGCGAGGCACTGAGAAGGGGGTGAACCCCTCATATATGTAATAAAAACATTAGATTACAAAAGTTTGTTACGTAAGCTAATTTATAAGTTACGTTTATCCTTTACTAATAAAAACATTCGTAAAAATTAAAAGTTGTAGTTGTCTTTTTAAGTAACCAAAAAATCACAGGGCAACTAGACTTCCTCCACCGTTTCTTTTTTTCTCAAAATCTTTCGATCAAAACTATGAGAAAGCCATTTAGCCAAAAAAATAAATAAACTTCCAAATTTCGTGTTAATTATTCCTCTGCGGAGAGCCGAAATCAAAACAAACATTGATTCAAAAACGTTCAGAAATTAAATATAAAAAAACAAGTTTTTTTTAGCTGAAAGTAAGGAGCGACATTAAAACTTAAAACGAACAGAAATTACTTCGTATATGAAAGGGGCTGCTTCTTCATCAACACCCCACTCTTTACGCTAAATTTTTTATAATTTATCCAAGCGTTAAACTATCACAAATCAGCATCAATACATAAATCAAACCCAAAACGAACATAAATTACTAAACTACTCGCCCCCCACAACGAAGCAACTGATAACCGACATTCTAAATAAAAAGGTTTTGATATCACTAGAATTGGATTTTTATGCTGATTTAAAACATGTAAGTTTCATCAAGTTTAGTCTTACCCATCAAAAGTTACGAGCCTGAGAAAATTTGCCTTATTTTAGAAAACAGGGAGAAAAACCCCTTAAAAGTCATAGAATCTTAACAGAAATCACACCATCAGATTCAACGTGTCAGAGAACCCTATTGTAGAAGTTTCAAGCTCCTATCTACAAAAATGTGGAATTTTGTATTTTTTGCCAGAAGGCAGATCACGGATCCGTGTTTATTTGTTTGTTGGTATTTTTTTCCCAGGGGTGATCGTATCGACCCAGTGCGGGAGGGCTCATTATAACGGAAATAAAAAGTTCTAGTGCCCTTTTTAAGTGACCAAAGAAACTGGAGGGAACATAGGCCCCCTCCCACGCTAATTATTTTCCCAAAATCAACGGATCGAAATTCTGTGATAGCCGTTCTATTCGGCGTAGTCGAAGAACTTTATAACTATGTCTTTGGGGACGACTTACTCCCCCACAGTCCCCGTGGGAGGGGCTAAAAGTTACAAAATTTGACCAGTGCTTACATATATTAATGCTTATTGGGAATTGTACAGACGTTTTCAGGGGGATTTTTTGGTTGGGGGGAGGGTATGACAAGAGGAGGATATGTCTCGGGAAATTTCCATCATGGAATTTGTCATGGGGAAGAAAATTTCCATGAAGGGAGCGCAGGGTTTTCCAGCATTATTTAAAAAAAACAATGAAAAAATAAACATGAAAAGTTTTTTCAACTGGAAGTAAGGAGCAGCATTAAAACTTAAAACGAACAGAAATTATTACACATATAAGGGGCTTACCTCCTCGTAATACCTTGCTCTTTACGCTAAAGTATTTTTAGTGATTTCAACCATTTATTCTACGGCTTTTGTGATTCAGGGGTCATTCTTAATGAATTGGGACAAAACTTAATCTTTGGTGTAAAGAGCGAGGCACTGAGAAGGGGGTGAACCCCTCATATATGTAATAAAAACATTAGATTACAAAAGTTTGTTACGTAAGCTAATTTATAAGTTACGTTTATCCTTTACTAATAAAAACATTCGTAAAAATTAAAAATTGTAGTTGTCTTTTTAAGTAACCAAAAAATCACAGGGCAACTAGACTTCCTCCACCGTTTCTTTTTTTCTCAAAATCTTTCGATCAAAACTATGAGAAAGCCATTTAGCCAAAAAAATAAATAAACTTCCAAATTTCGTGTTAATTATTCCTCTGCGGAGAGCCGAAATCAAAACAAACATTGATTCAAAAACGTTCAGAAATTAAATATAAAAAAAACAAGTTTTTTTAGCTGAAAGTAAGGAGCGACATTAAAACTTAAAACGAACAGAAATTACTTCGTATATGAAAGGGGCTGCTTCTTCATCAACACCCCACTCTTTACGCTAAATTTTTTATAATTTATCCAAGCGTTAAACTATCACAAATCAGCATCAATACATAAATCAAACCCAAAACGAACATAAATTACTAAACTACTCGCCCCCCCACAACGACGCAACTGATAACCGACATTCTAAACAAAAAGGTTTTGATATCACTAGAATTGGATTTTTATGCTGATTTAAAACATGTAAGTTTCATCAAGTTTAGTCTTACCCATCAAAAGTTACGAGCCTGAGAAAATTTGCCTCATTTTAAAAAAGTTGGAAATAGCCCATAAGGGTGATAGAATCTTAATGAAAAACACACCATTAGATTCAGTGTATCAGACAATCCTACAGTAGATGTTTTAAGCTCCTATCTGCAAAAATGTAGAATTTCGTATTTATGGCAGAAAATAGATAACGGATGCGTGTATATTTGTTTTTTTCATAGAGCTGATTGTATCGACCCAGTGGTCTGGAATATCTTGAGAGGGCTTATTTGAACGAAAATTGAAAGTTCTAGTGCTCTTTTTAAGGGACCAAAAATTTGAGGACAAATAGGCCCCCTCCTACGGTCATTTTTTCCAAAGTCACCTGAGCATGAAAGTCACACTGTCTTTGAGCATGATTTAATCCCCCAGAGCTCCCAGGGGAAATACTGCAAGTTATAAGCCTTGTCCATTGCTGACATATAGTATTGGTTATTCGGGAAGGATACAGTGTTTTCAGGGAGATTTTCCTGGTGTGGGGGAGGAGAGGGTTATAAGGTAGGATCTTTCCATGGAGGAATTTCTCAGGGGGTAAGGGAATCGTCCGTTAAGGGAAAGCTAGATTTCCCAGCATTATTTAATAAACGATCAGAAATTAAATAAATAATTAAATTTGGACAAAAGCGAGGAGCAGCATTAGAACTTAAAACAAACAGAAATTGTTTCGTATATGAGGGGGTTTGTCCCCTCGTCAATACCTCACTCTTTACCCTAAAGATTTTTAGTACTTTCAAAAGAGCTATTTTTTCTAGTTAAACGGCCTTTTCTATTCAGGGGGTCATTCTTAAAGAATTAGAACAAAATTCAATACATTTTACTAGCTAGACCAAAAACATGAACTATTGCTGGTATAGCCCTAAAACAAATATTTCTCTATGGCTCTTGTTTTTCCAGGGAGCCCCTAGGGAATGGGAGGGGCAGTAATGCTTAGGTCTTCCATGTACTTTAAACGTGACACTTCACACAATTTAAAGTTCAATTAATAGAAACATATATCATATTTTGGGCCCGAGCCTCAACTAATTTATACAATTTTTTTTGTAATCAAGGATTTTGTAATCAAGAGCCTCAAACAAGACTTGCGTATTCAAAAAAAGACAAGACATGCGTACCACACCTAACACAGATATACCAGCTTTAGTTACATTGTAGAAAGACTCAAGAGCCTGAAAGTAAATATAGGAATTAGTACCTTATTGGTGACTTTAGTTTAAAGTGAATATTTGAATGTAAAGTAGTTTCTTAAGTTCTGGCCATATATGAACTTTATTTTATATACTTCATCGAGTGCTTAAACTATCTGACTATCCCAAATGAAAGATGATCAAGTATTAAAAACAAGCTTTGAAAATTATTACTTTTTAGTTAAAAATTTAGATAGAAAACACTGATAATTTTTTCAGTTATGATAGGCTGAAAATTAGACGATTTTACTGGTGCTGAATAATCAATAGAGTAAGCAAGAATAGCTAATTTGATACAAAACTGTAAAAAAACTATTTTTTTTTTAATTTCAGGCACAATACCTCCTCATATGGTGGCATTAAGGCTCTACATGAGAGCCAGAGAAGGCACGCACAAAAAAAGCTTATGTGAATTTTTATTGGTCCTCATGTTTTCGAGCTCTACCTAGGATGCTTTGGTTCTCACTACCAGTGAGCACCATAGCATCATAAGTAGAAAATTAGACGACTATACTGGTGCTGAATAATCAATAGAGTAAGCATTATTGCTTACTTTATTGATTATTCAATATATTAATTATGTTCAAAATGAGGTTTGAGGGCATGTCAACGTATTTTTCCAAAAAGATTGGCCAAATTTGACCACTTTCATCATTGTACCTTCCAAAATTCTAATCTTGGTTTGAAGAATTATCTTCCTATTCTTTCAAACTTTTTTTTACAGTGAAAAAAAATCCTGGGCCTTGGCAGTTCTACTTTTAACATGTTCACTGATCCCACCGTCTTTAATCGAGTCGATCGTTTGCTTATAATCTATAAAACTGAGGACCAAAGGTGTGTGACAGCTAAGGCATTTCTCAATTAATAGCCAAAGAGTGAAAATTTGGTCGACACATCCTTTACCTTTGATTAAACCGCACTATTTTGTTTCTTAAAACTTTTTTCTAAAGCATCTCTCAGTCTAAAATGCATGATATTACTAAGTAATTGTGAAATCTCAGCTTCGACCACTTTTCTTGGTCTGCCAAACTGTTTAGGTAATCTTACCACTTCTAACTGTATTTTCTTGGGTCTACCCTAGTTTTTGGGAGCTTCAACGACCACTTCAAAACCAGGTCCAACAAATTTGTGTGTACTGGGTAATGTTAAACTTCAGCCTTTTGGTTTACCAAAAGGCCGAGGTTTGAGATAAAAGGTTGACCCCTTTTATGTCAAACCTTGACCTTTAGTGTTAGAAGAATTAATAATTTTAGCAACAGTTTTCTGTCCAGCATATGTACCCAATACAGCTGTACAACTTGTTAGAGCAGCCTTACATTTTCCAGCTGATAATGGTATCAAAAATAGACATCTTCATTCTACAGTGTATTCATCTTTATACAGACATCTTCATTCTCTGTTTTACCATGCTCTAGTTGTTCAATTTGTTTTCTTTTTTCCTATAATTTAACATGTTCTTTACCGAAAATAACATTTTCTACTCAAATTTGGCAATTTTATTTTTTCTTAAAATGCCCGTTTATTTTTAGTTTTTGAAGAGGAGATAAATAAATTGTGTATTCAAATAGCAGCTTTTTTTTTACTGATTTCAAATTTATCAAGAAGACACAAGAACGATAATTTTGGATGATTTCGGATAGTTGTTTGTAGGATAAATTAATATCGCATCCTTTATTTTCATTTTCTTACTTTTTAATCGTAGTCATCTGTCTTTTATGAAGTAATAGTTTGACAGGCTCTCGTTCATTCACTTTTGTATGCGTTACTCACACTTTAAATTTTTGTTTTGAACCGAAAAAGGTTTTATTTTTTTTTTCAAATTTTGATAGATAAATTATATACTCTTCCATTTATTAGAGAATTATTTTTATAGATAAATCCTTAAAAAGGTTTTTGTAATACTCCTTTCAAAAAACTTCATTGGATTGATGTTTACTTCAACCATCCATTCATATTCTTTTTAAATGCTTCATTTGGATCTTTTCAAGTATATTTATTACAACTTTTTCGAAATTGCCTAAATATTCAGATAACTGCAAAAAGAGCATCGAGTATACCCATAAAGTTGAACTGCATCTGTCCATTTTTTAGGTTTACAACATTTTTATTTCTTCTATTTTTGCATTAATATATTATTTTTTACTATTAAGGTATTTTTACTAATTGTCTTTTGTCATCAATTCTAGTCAATAGATTTTCAGGTGAATTCCCAAGTTTTGATCACATTTCGAGTGAGTAAATTCACGTATATTATCGGTCATATGGTCGTGATCTAAATGGAAATTCTTATCTACTATTTCCTTTTCACAAATATGACAGCTTTTATTAGCTGTATTATTCTATTTGTATCTTACTTGTTCTTATTTATAACCATGATCGATTTGTTTAGTTTCATATTCTTTGACTATTTCTGTACACACTTCTGCAATAATAGTTACAAAATGCCCACTAGCAGCTTCACCAAAATATTCGTAATGTTTATTTTGTGTTGTATCAATACATTTACAAACTTGGAATTCATAAACAAATGGATTTTTTTGTGCTACTTTAATTGTCTTTTACCTTTCTTTTGATTGAATTCTTCATTATACGATTCTGTTATGCTTAAAATCAGTTATAATACTGTAAGGCAATTTTATTTGTTTAGCTATATTTATTAATTTAATTTAATATCCTGTTTTTTGCATAATGACGTTAGGATCTTCACAAAAAAATTTCATCATGTTTTAAAAAAAATTTCTCTTCTGTGAAATGTCTTCCACAGTAGGTGCAAAGATGCATTTTTTATTTATGTGTAGTAATTTGAGTTCTCAATAATCTGCTTAAATTTTAAGTCAAAATATAATTATCACAATAACGTAAATTAATCACATGTGTAGCTGTTTTTCCATTGATATTAGTCTTAGGAATATGAGCTATAACCACTATATTTTCACTTATTTCAAATTAGCAAATTTTAATATTATATTTGTTTTCAAATTTATAAATATCTTGAAAATCCATTGGGAAATTAGTAATCTATTTAAAGTTGAATTCATTTTCATGTTTTTGATAATTTTATTGTCTGTCTACATGGTTTTTAGATGGATGAAGATAAGCGAGTATTGAACCAAGAAAGCATTGGTTACCATTATTTTTCATATTAATACAAACATTTAAATTTTTTACAAAATCAGGCCATTTTTTATAAGCTTTTCCGACAAAATTTGGTAATCAGGTCATTCGATAATCAATTCCATTGACTTTCAAATTGTAAGCCTGATCTGGGAGGTGTATTCTCTTTGACTAATATATTCCTGTAATTTCTATTAAGATGGCTTTATTTGGTGTCACTATTTTTATCAAAAATCTAGGAGTAGCTATGATAATGAATAGTTTCGAATTCTTCATTATGGTCCCGAGAAAATAAAATATTACACGTGTTATAAATTGAACTCTAACTATCTCTAATATTCATTCTATTTTTAAATATCTAACAACAGAGTCCAAAATCAGTTCCATTTGAATTCATTGAAATATTAACGGTAAGAGAATTTTCTCTAATCCATTGAATTTTTGGATTATTATTGTGTTCGTCTTCTTCAAACATATACTCGGGGATATCTGGAACTTCTCTTGTTTTTTTCATAATTTTACACGTGTTATAAATTGAACTCTAACTATCTCTACATTCATTCTATTTTTAAATATCTAACAACAGAGTCAAAAAGTAGTCCAAAATCAGTTCCATGTGAATTCCTTTCAATTAAATTAGAAATGTCATTACTCCATTCTTTTTTAACACTCTACCAGTTACATCTCGAATGAATTGTCGATTTCAATCAACATTATTTTTATTGATTTCTATTTGATCATTGAAATAGATTTTTAACTTTATTCTTCACTTCATTATAATTACCAGCACATGAAATCTGATTTGATTAAAAAAAAGTTTTAAGTTCAGTAGTATCTTGATTTTCTATACTATTAAATTCAGGTTCAACATTCTAAAAATACTATTCTTGTCTTTTTCTCTTGGTAAATTTCTTGACCATTGGATATAATGATTGCACACTGATATTTTATTATTAAGATGATCATTGATGGTATTGAACATTTTAATCTTTTTTGCCAATAGTCTTTAAATTAATTTTTTTGGCAAATGACCGCAATTCATTGATTATATAATGTGGCCATTGATTTATTATCTTGACTAATACAGTTTTTCATTATAAACAACTTTTAATCACTTCTACAGTGTCAGCCATTTATTAGGAGCTGATTTTATTAAGCCAAATTCCAAATATAAAGAAGAGTCATGCCTGAAGAATTTTATTGCTTGCTATCTACTATTCTTCAAACTTTATTGAGAACGTAGAAGTCTGTTAGTGTTTATTAATTAGTTTAATAATCTAAATTTATTGAATAATTTAAATCTGTAATAAATGGATATTTATTGTATGTGATATAAAAAAGTTTATTGCAACTGATTCTTTAACTCGGACAGTTTCAAGAATAAATGAACTGCCAATAATTAATGGTATTTGTACATTTTATAGTTTCAAGAAAAAAAAATTAAGAAAAGAATCAATCAGTAAGACACTGGATGAAAAGAAGCAATATCTGTGCTGAAAATAGTGGCGTAGAAAACAAAATCTTAGAACACTATTTCCCCCCTTGTATCTCTGGCCATGGAGCCTTTTGAGGAGGAATAAGTGTATTGTATTTCCAATTTGAATTGTAATTTGTATTTTTTTGTATTTAATAATAAACTTCTCTGTCTCTCTTTTCAAACCTGTCAGGGATTGCTGATTTATATACAAAATTGAAAGGACCTGGGTCTACTGTATCAAGCACCAAAATCAAAGAAGTGTTGCAAAATCAAAATGGTTGTTCTTCACACCTTTTAGCTTATTACACATTTAAAACAAGACGCGTTTACTTTCATAGTATCGATGACCGGTGGCAAGCAGATTTGATTGATATGCAGCGGTATAAAAGTGAAAATAATAATTTTAATTATATTCTTACAGTCAGATTGTTTTAGTAAATATGCTTGGCGGATTCCTTTAAAATATGAAAAGAATAAGAAACTTGTTAATGCTTTTACGGGTCTATTTAAAAATAGAAAACCTAAAAAAATACAAAAACATAAGGGTACAGAATTTGTTATGAAAAATGTCCAAGTATTTCGTAAGAGTCATGAAATTGATTGGTTCTCATCTGAAAGTGAATTGAAAGCTAAAATTTTTGAGCAGTTTAATAGAACAATGAACGACAAATTAAAGAAACACTTTACTCAAAGCAACACAACACGTTAGCTACAGGTATTACCCTCTTTCGTTGAAAAACTCAAAAATTCTTATCATCAATCCATTGAAATGAAACCAACGGAAGCGATTAAAAAAAATGAAAAAAAGATATACACTAATTTTTTTCCTGATTTTGAAGTTCAAAAACCATTCATAAACAAATTCAATGTTGCTTATTTGCTTAGAATTATTAAAAGTAAGGGTCTTTTTAATAAAGGTTACCTACCAAATTATAGAACTAAAGTGTTTTAAATAGCTGCAGTGAACAATACAACCCCTATAACGTATGAATTATTAGCTAAAACTGGTGAACTCATTAAGGGTTTTTTTTTACGAAAAAGAACTCTCAAACGTTATTCATTGAAAACTTTCATTTTATAAATGGATCCTATTAAGTTGAATAGATTATTAGCGAGAATAGTGAACACTATAGAAATAAAAAGAAATACAGTTTAAAAATTTTCTTAGAGCAAGCTGGCTTTCGTGACTATGCTGAAAAGTTGTGTGCTCCAATCGTTGAAGCAGAAGATAAAAATACATATATGATTACTGATAAATTACATGAAAATGACAATAATTTAAGAAGACGATTCCAGTTATTGGATCAACCTTTAAGCAGCGCATTAAGTTTACAAGAAAGCACTCAAGCTCACTCATGTCAAGCTATTTTACCCCTTAGAAAGCCAAATTTCATTGCTAATATAATTTCTGGGGTAGATAATGATCTTTGGAGAGAAATCAATAAGGACAATGGTCCAAAGAAACTCTCAATGAAAATGCCTAGTCTTTTATAAAGACAATAAAATTAATCAATATTTGGTGGAGGCTATACATGAATCAGGAAAACTTAATCAAAGTTACGGAGGAAAGATATAAGGTTTGAAATCTAGTGAATTAGAAAAAAAGTCTCAGTTCGTAAAAATCCACAGAAGAAGGATAACAGCGTTAAAAGATAACTTTGATGTTAAAGGATCTCAGCAAGGAACTGGAATTGACTTGAATGCAAATGTTATAATGGAAAAATTATATACTTTTCGAGGTAGCAGAGCTGCTGGAAAAATATCTTATGAAGAAAGAAATGAAGTTATTGACCGGCTCAATTCATTCTTCAAAAATAAAAATATTAAGAAAATTACTATAATACTATTTACAACAACTATCTCAGAATTTGAATTTTATGAAGAAAATAATTTCTATAAATGGTTTTTATTAAAATTGTGGTAAAAATAAAGTGAAAATGAACAGTCTTATAAAAGTGATTCGATCATGTTGTATCGAAATACTGATTACGAAATAGTTTTAACTCAAAGTATACTATGGTATTCATGGTATACTATTAGTGACCAATTTAAAAACAATACGTTTGAACACAGGAAAAAAATAAGGAAGAATGGACGTTGTTACACCCAATGGGTCTTATGATGAAGAAGGTTTGAATTATTTCTTAACTCCTCATTTCAATTCATTCCTAGATCGATACCTAATAAGTATTTCATCCAGTCTAGCAACAGTGAAATTTGTTTTAAAAGATTTTAAAAAAGATTAAAAATTATCTTAAAACAAAATTATAAATTTCGGTTTAATAGTGATTAATGTTTTATTTTATGCTTTGAAATTGAAGCTGAACTAAGTAGTAAATATAATGAGGTTACTAAAATTTCTTATATTACAAGAAATGTTTATAAAATATATATTCATTACTCATTAGTGGTTAGTTCAATTGTGAATGGGAATACAACCTCTGATGTGATCTGGAGTTTTGCTCCAAAAACAGAACATGGAACTCTATTTTGCGAGATTTCTATAGAAAGGCAATATCTTACAGTTAATTGAAACGAATATATAAATGCACCAAAAATGACTATAACTGATAAACTAGGTAGATTAGCTGATCTGAATGGAGAAAATATTGAATATATTTTGGATTTGAAAAAAGTTGAATGAAGTTATTTAATGAAATTTATCAATATAAAATATTGATCAATAAGAAATAATTATTGGATAAAGGACAGTTTGGAAGTGGGATGGGTATTTCTTTTAAAAATATAATCATTTACCAATTATTCAAGACGTCCATTAAAATATAAAAGATGAAACTTGTTCCATGTATAACACTATGATTAAACCTCGACTGAAACTATTCAAAAATAGACTGATTGAATATGAAAAACATGGGATAGATTATAATCAAAGAGAGTTAAATGATTTGAGATCTCAAAAATATATAATTTCAAGTAATAAGAGATATTTCAATAAACATCTCGCAGAACAGAGGAAAGGCTTATTGGATGCAATGATTTTAGGGAAGGGGCTCAGACTACATCCCCGGTAATGCCCATGTTGACACCCTCAGTGACAATTGAAGGTCCGCCTCTACTGTCTAAATACAATTTAAAGTTTATTTAATATTATTTTTTCTAGATAAATGGCAGTAAATGAAGTCACTCCTTATTGTTAAATATTTGAAAAGTCTATTATTAATTATTCAAAAACCAAATATGAACATACAGAGATTAGAAAAAACTATGTGAATGTTTCTCAACAATTAAATTATAATTTCATTTAAAAGGTGTGAAATCTTGAATTTTTCCAAGTGATAGTTACGTCTATGCAAAGTGAAGATAACACGATTGACTGGAACAAACGTGCAAATTAATGATGAAGCTAGTTTAGCAAGTTCAAGTTCATTTATTAATTAATCACACATACATTTATATATATATGACATAGGCCCATGGGGAGACAAGCTAGAAAAACTAGGCCTAGACAAAGATACAATAACAACGTACACTACAATACAAAGATAAACATGACAGCCAGGATACAATAACACAACAATAATATGAAAGTAGCAGCTAGCCCAGGATCTTTCAATACTATTGAAGAAATTGAAAATTTGAATGTTATTAAATATAAATTAATACTGGAAGATAGCTGAGAGGCCCATAATCACCCAGAGCAACAAACCATACAAATAACGTCGCCTTGCTAGAAAGATACTTAATTAAAAATAATCCTGAACTAAATGAAATTTAAGTTTCCTTTTTATTAAATGGATAGAGGAAAATTTATCAATAAGAGCCTTGTGAGCATTCCAGCACCGAGCTATTGACACAAACGGAGCGAATTTAGATCTCTCAGTATTATACTTGTCAATGTAGATACTCTTTTTTTGTCGAGTGTTATAATTATGTAAATCTTGTGATTGGGAGAACAAACTTTGATTGAGGTAATATGGTGGTAATTTCTTAATGTCATAATTGAATTTTAAAAGAATTGCTCCAAAAGCAAATTGTTGAGAAACTGGAAGTATATCTAGATAGGTATATAAAGATGCTGTAGAAGAGTTAATTGGAAGTTCAATAGGTGATGGAATATAAAGTTTAAGAATTCTTAGGGCTTTATTTTGTAAAATCTGCATTGGTTTAATGTGGCTTTTAAATGTAACTGCTTCAAGCTTCGAAGACTGAGGTACAGGTGAAGAGAAGAAATTGCCTACATCTAATTGTTGCTTTCTCTTATCAAGATAAGATTTAAATAGATCCAACGCCGGTCCACGCACACCACAATTATCCAATTTAAGAAAAAGAATACAATGGGATATTGTGTCGAATGCTTTTTTAAAATCTAAATATATTGTTGCTGGAATTTCACCTCTATCTAAGCATTCATGAATATATTGGATGAGAGCAACGATAGCATGATCAGTATTGTGTCCAGACCGGAAACCAAAATGGGAATTTGTGAAGAAATTTGACGATTTAAGAAAGTCATAAAACCTCTTATAAATTGCCTTCTCAAATATTTTAGAAAATGCTGACAAAATAGAAAAAGGGTGGTAATTTGATAGATTTTCAGGAGAGCCACCTTTGTGAAGCGGAACTATCCACGCTTCTTTAAAAGCAGATGGGAAAACTTCAGTTTTAAATGAAAGATTAATTATATGCTGTAATGGTAATATTATTGCAGACAAAATTTCTTAAACAATTTTAGAACTAGACCCGTCAATTCCCGCTGAATTTCCTGGATATAGATCACACACTATTTCTGTTATTTCAGACTGAGAAATAGGCCCGAGAAAAATTGAATTACTTAGAGGAGATGGAAGGTATGAAGAAAAATGTTTATTACTACGTGAATCAGACTGGTTCATTACTGATGAAACAATTTTCTCTCCTATTTTAGCAAAATAAGCATTCAAAATATCAGCCACTTTTTCCGATTTATTAGTAGTCGATCCATCTTCTAAACTAATAACTTCGGGAAACTTAGACTTCCTTTCTTTATTTATAAAAGAATTAATTAAAGACCACGTTTTGCGAGGAGAATTTTGGGCTTCTTCAAAATACTCTTTATGATACAATTGTTTCGACAATCGTATCAGTGTGGTTAATTTTTTTTTGAATATTCTAAAATTTTTAATATTATAATCAGTTGGATTCTTTAACTGCTTTTTAAATAAGTAATTTTTTTTCTTAACTGATATCAAAATTCCAGACGTTATCCATGGCCTTATAGGAAATTTTTCTCTGTAAATTTTAATCGTAAAAAATAGGCAACTAGAATCAAGGCAGCAATTGAAATTTCTTAGAAAATTATCAGTTGCCATATCTGTATCCTCCGTGGATATTAACTCCTGCCAATCCAATAGTCCGAGGCTTTCATTCAGGTGCTTTAATGTTATTTTATTTATTAACCGTCCCTGACGTTCCTTACTTACCTGCGGTATTTCATAAGTAAAAGCTAAATCTGAAACCAGCAGGAAATGATCCGATATATCACTTAAAACAGCAAAATTTGCTTGAATTGGGAAAGATGTAAAAATATTATCAATGAGAGAAGCAGAACTAGGTGAAATACTTGTAGGTATCAGGCAAGTAGGAAGCAGATACGCAGAAAAGCAAGAGGACAATGACTTCACAGAAGATTCATTTGAAGCTTCTAGGTCAATATAGTGAAATATCCGGAGAGGATAACATCTTTACTTTGAAAATGGGGTTGATGCAAAAAATCATAGAGTTTAGAGAGGAAAGACTTGACTGGAGAAGAAGGCGGTTGGTATACTACGCCAAAAAAAACATCTTTTTTTCCAAGACTAATTTCAGTCAACATTACTTTCAAAAGCATTTACTCATGAGAACCTTCCAGATTTGCAATGCGTCGAAAAGAGATACCTTCTTTAACTAATATTGCTAAACCACGTTGGCGCCTAGTCAATCAGTTTTTAAAAATAAACTGATATCCAGGAAAAACAACCTGAGGAGTCAGGTCTGTAAGAAAAGTCTCACAGAATCCAACGACATTACAAGATAGTTTATGAACTACATCGAAAAGACCATCCTGTGAACTAAAAAAAAAAAAACCATAATTTAAAAATCCTGTTCTCACAACACTGGTACTGGGAAGATCAGAAACTTCGGAAGGTAATTTATATTTACAATTTGAAAAATTAATTAGCCCACCGTCATTTATCTTATTTCCTGCAAATTTATCATGGCTCTGGAATATGGAAAAATCCAAAGGGTTAGACTCAAGGTATCTCAGTCTATCCCCAATACAATTATCATCCAGTGTACAAAATCAGAATTATGATCCGAACTAGCAGAAACTCTCGCAAGATGTATACCGTCTGAGTCTTAAAGTAGCAAAAACAACTGAACCAGTGAGAACTCGAAAATAATGAAAGAAAAAGAAACTGCTTGTAAATAAATAGAAACAAGAGAAAGAAAGGGAATATATTCATTGTAAGATGAAATGCGGACACTGAAAAATTATTGCACTCAATTACTTCAGGCTACAGAGGGACAAAAAATTGCGCAAGAAAAAATACGATCGTATGAACAGAGAAACATATTGTAAAATAATAAAAGTAATCTCACCAAACGAAATGTCATTATTAATCACCGTAACTAGTCAATCTCAACCCACTGTGAAGACGGAGACTTTTTACATTCTAGCGATAATTTGCTCCCTGTTTGCTTAATACGCGTAAGATGAACCGAACCTGAATCACGCATGTCCTTTCCCTTAGACAATAGCTCATTCCGTAGAAAATTTAGCTTTGGTGGGAGATCACTGCAAATGTGAATTCCAATATCCTTTAACTTATTTACCTCACTGAGAATCGACTGAATGCTACGATCCGTGTCTAGCGATATAAGAACATGGGCCGGTCGAACACTAGTTTTCCTACTACTAATGTTTGTACTGCTATTTCGTTTAAGGCGATAACACTTGGTAAGAGAAATGTCCTCGGTAACTTGCATTTTGTCAGAAATAAGAGACATTACGTTGCTAGTCACTGATTGATTATGCTTTTCAGTAGGACCATGAACAATCAAATTTAATCTCCTTTCTCTCACTTCGAAGTCCAAAAGCCTACTCTCGAAATCATTATTCTGCAATTTTTCTTGCTCTAGATCGTTTCGAAGCTTTTTTGCTTCATCTTGTAGATTAGCATTTACTGCTGATATTTGCCTAACTTCGTCTTGAAGAGTAACTATTGAGACCGAAAAACTTTTCGCTTCTGCTAATATTTTATCCAGTGACGCCTGAAGCCGATTCATTCCTTCATCGAACTTTGTTTGAGTGACCGCCATAATAAATGCTATAATCCGCACGTAAAAGTCTATACTTGCATCAAATTACGCAATAAAAAAGTCCAAAATAATATCAAATTTAATCCTTTTAGCTTGAAAAAGTAATCCGATTATAGGAGTTCACTCTTTGATAGCTAGTGAATGACTGAGCAAATGATGGAGTTAATTATTTTAGAAATGCTGAATATATTATCATTGGAAATTGTATTGAATGAATAAGTATAACCACTGCTTTTAAAAATATATTAGACTTTTCAGATGACTGTAGCAGAAGCGCAGCTACTAATGTGTTTTGGTATGAAGATAAAACCAAATCTGTTGCTTCCTTTAAAACTGTTAATGAGTGTAAAAGTATTTTTTTCAGCTGCTGCAGCAGGCGTTAGACCCATTACAATAAAAAGAGATAACGCTTTTAACAGTGTTTTATTTTAAAACGTGCTAATTTTTAAATAATAAATCTTATTATAACAAGTTATGAGCTTATTATGGCCTTGCTTGTGGTAGCTATTAAAAAATGTTTCAACCTGTAACTTATTTTGTTCTTAGTGAAATCAGGAAAATGTAAGATAAATGTCTATGTGCTATCAAATTGATACTGAGAATAATTCAAAAGCTCCAACAGAAAACAAAAAATACGGAAGCAATAAGAAACGAGATCAAATATTGATGTTTTTGTGTTAAATTCGTATTTTACAGTTGTAATGACTTCAATTGGGGAGGGGGGTATCTGCCTGTTCTTTTTTTTTGCATAAAATTTAAGATAAAAGCAATCTTTTCATGGTAGTATCTTCAAAAAAGGGCTTTTTTTATTTGGTCCAGTTATTTCATTTTTTTCAGTTTGTTGATTAAAAATCATTTGGTTATAAATTTTTACAGTCAAAAACCTCGCAATCCCAATTTCTGCAAATGTCAATCATTAGATTGAGTTTGCTACCCCTTTTGTTTACCCCAGCTTCTATGATTAATCTGAACACGGTTGTGAAAAGAGTGGGGCGTTGAGGAGGGGACAGCATCTTTCATATAGGAAATAATTTCTGTTCGTTTTAAGTTCTAATGCTGCTCCTTACTTTCAGTTAAAAAAAAATTTTTGTTAATTTATTTTTTTAATGTCTTTTAAATTAATGCTGATATTGAATTTGGCTCGCCAAATATGAATAATTTAAATGAACTTTGCATTTTAATTTTACCTTTTTTAAAACTAATTATAACAAGTTTGATTTTTGTTCTAGTTGCTTAAGAATGACACCTGAATCAAAAAGGCTGTTTAATTAGAATGTAAACTCTTCTAAAAGTTAAAAAAGAAACTTTTGCGCTAATGCAAGATATTGAGGAGGGGCAACCCATTTCATATTTTATTTTCTGTTCGTTTTAAGTTTTAATGTTGCTTCTCACTTCAAGTAAAAAACTTATTTTTTATTTAATCGCTGATCGTTTTTAGAATAATTGCGGGAAATCTGGCTCCCGCTCCATTGAGAATTCCTTTCCCCTACGATGAATTTCTCCATGGAAAGATTCTTCCACGCAACTTTAATTCGCGATATTTGCGGAACTATTTTTAAAAGACATAGTAAAGAAACGGCCAAAGAGGTCGAAACTATTCTTATGAAAATGAAAGTAATAAGTTGAGTAATTTTCAAATGACTGTTTTAAGTTTTAATGATGTTCCTTACTTTAAGTTGAAAAAAGCAGAAGACATTCAGTATCTTTGGTTTATTATCATATAAAAATCAAAGTTATGAAGCTGCTTAAGGTAAAATGAAATACTAAAATTGGTTGGAAAATAACACAGACAAATCATTTCTTATATCGGCCTTTATTTAACAAAATTCAAAATGATTTAGCGTAAAGAGCGAAGTATAGAAGAGGGGGTAAAATTCCTCATAAACGTAATATGAGAAGGTTCACCCCCTCGTTAGTACCTCGCTCTTTACGTTAAATTTCGAACTTTTTTCAGTTATTTAAGAATGATACCTGAATCCTGGCACGTACGCATGGGTAGGGGCCTTCGAGCCCGGGCCCCCCTTAAATTTTGTGAAAAACTTCCGCATGGTTTATTTGGATTTCTGGCAGAAAATTAGGACATTTACTGAGAATCATGTGTGAAGCCCTTTTTTGTGATTTTACAGCATAGAATTATCCGGTCAAGTCACTGCCCAATTATTAACCCATTTTCTGTCCAACTTTTTACCGTCTTTGAAGTAGGGGAGACTTTGGTGCAAACTTTGGAAGTAGTGAAAGTAGGTTAGATACATAATTAAAGTCTCAAGTTCTATGAAACTCCCAATTCCTTAATGACTACATTAATAAAATACATTCTGAGTATTTACCGTAACTGACAGATTAAACTAGGTCAGTTCCTGTCACATGCCTCGATGTTTATTCCCTTGATTTAGTGAATAAAAGCCACCGTTTTAGAGCACTTTATTCGGTTCTTATTTTGTGTCTGTCCTCGTCGTGTGTACATTTACTGTATGTAAATAAACCTTTTTATACTCGACACACAAACTTTATAAAAGTGAGAGACGCTTGACATCCTCTACCGGTCGAACCCCAGATTGCAGGCCAACGCTACCATAAGACTCTAAAGAAGAGAGTAAAGAGAAGGTTACAATTTACAGAGAGTAAAATAGGAGAAAACCCTTACAGAGAAGTAGTAAAGAGAGTACTTTACAGAGTGGTGCAGTGGTTTTCGCCGGAGAGGATAGAGCTCTTAACATCCTCTGGATTTCGATATGTGATTGTGTCATGAGTTTGTTTATCTTCTGATTCTGGTGGACTTCGCCTATTCAGCTGTGGTTATGGTGTGGAGACTGTCCACTGAGAGCTTTTTATGGTGTGTGCTGGTAGTCGTTTGACTTTGGAAATGAGAACTGTTGCTGTAATCGTCGTTGGGGATTCCAGGTTCCAGTTCCGGTTCCAGTTCCAGCGTCGGTTCCTGTTCCAGCATCGGTTCCAGGTTCCAGTTTCTCCGTTCCAGTTATAGTATCGGTTCCAGGTTCCAGTTTTGCCGTTCCAGTTCTAGGTTTCCCCTCCCGAATCCAGTTTTAGAGAAGTGAAGAACGTCGAAGGACAATTTATGATTGTAATTCATGCATTTTAAGTTCGCATGCGAGCAGGATATCTGTTAGGAGTGCTTAGTAAAAATTTTGCCTTGTTTTTACAGCTTTAACTATCAATTTCTTCTAATTATGAGCGCAATTCCAATTTTAGATCCTTCTGATCCTGAATTTGATAGAGATATTGCTTCATTATTTTTATGTGAAATAAAAAGTAAAGGTTTCAAGGCCCCTTTGAATTTCGATGCTTCAAGATGTGATTATAATTCAACTTCAGTCATAAAATTTTTGACAAGTGTGGGTAATTTAATGGCAAAAGAAAGTGCCAGGGTAAATATTGGAGATATTTCGGGGGACAATATAACCGATATACTTATCGAGGGTAACAGCAAAAAGGGTAATATGAATCAAACAGTAGTGGATCCCTTACAACAGTACTGGGTCAGTAATGGATCTCCTATTGAAAATGCGCTTCTTGAAGAAAAGCAGGAATTTTATCAGCAACCGTAGATGCTGAATTTGGACAGGACAGATTAAAAGAGTCCGTCAGAACTCGACTGACGTAAAACGTGACTAGGGGAGAGGTAGATTTTTTTGTATAGGATTTAAGGGTTAGATTAGTATTTTAGACAGACATTTTAGTGAAAAAAAAAATATGATGAAAAATTTATTATATGACACTGAGTTAGAGAGGTGCAGTGTCGACTGAGATGAGGCTGGTGACGGGGCGAAGTACGGTTGACCGAAGGCCCAGATGACTCATAACTTATTAGGCACTGACGTAGTAAGGCGTTGTGTCGAGAGAGATAAGGCTGGTGAAAGGGCTGACTGCGGTCGACCGAGGGATCAGGAATATTTGGAAAGGGCTGACATGGTGGGAAGGAGTTCCGCACATGGGATATATGCCAACAGGTCGGAGAAGAGTTCTGTACCTGGAGAGTCAAGGGCTAACATGGTGGAAAAGAGTTCCACACATGGGATATATGCCAACAGGTTGGAAAAGTTCCGTACCGGGGGAGTTGAGGGTTGAAGTAGGGGAGAGTGGGGTTGGTGCAGGCGCACGGTGAATCTAGACAAGCGCTTTTCTTCCTACAGCACCGTCTGATAATCAAGAAAAAAACACTGTAGACCTGACATCTAGCATTCTACTTTCGTATGTAGTTTTGTTACCCCAACTGCAGTCGTTTTGGGAATATTTTAAAAAAACTGAAAAAACCCAACTAAGGCATCCTGTATCTTCTTTACTTTGAGATTTTATTCAGCCTATATTAACAAACATTTAGCTTTCTTAATGCATGACACGTTTAACTTACACTTTTTTAAGTTGTTTCGATTCTGGTTTTTGGCGCAGTCTGTAAGCTCTGAGCTGTAGGTGAGGTTTCAGGCTTTTTCTTTCAGGTTGGGTTGATTCGGACAACTAAAGTGGAGTGCATTCGGAAATTGTCCGAACCAACCCCACCCTCCCCTAATTAGAGATTGTACTGTTATTTTTTTTGTAAGAAGAGTTTGCTTTCTACAGCAAATTAGAATTATCCTTGATATTGGGGCGTTTATTCCTCCTTTTCAGGATAAAGTACAGCTTTTAATGGACCAATTTTGGAAATTATCGTTTTTCATTAAAATCAACGTTTTCGCAATATCATTTCGAACATCATTAAAACTTAAAACAGTCATTTGAAAATTACTCAACTTATTACTTTCATTTTCATAAGAATAGTTTCGACCTCTTTGGCCGTTTCTTTACTATGTCTTTTAAAAATAGTTCCGCAAATATCGCGAATTAAAGTTGCGTGGAAGAATCTTTCCATGGTAAAATTCATCGTAGGGGAAAGGAATTCTCAATGGAGCGGGAGCCAGATTTCCCGCAATTATTCTAAAAACGATCAGCGATTAAATAAAAAATAAGTTTTTTACTTGAAGTGAGAAGCAAGATCAAAACTTAAAACGAACAGAAAATAAAATATGAAATGGGTTGCCCCTCCTCGATATCTTGCATTAGCGCAAAAGTTTCTTTTTTAACTTTTAGAAGAGTTTACATTCTAATTAAACAGCCTTTTTGATTCAGGTGTCATTCTTAAGCAACTAGAACAAAAATCAAACTTGTTATAATTAGTTTAAAAAAAGGTAAAATTAAAATGCAAAGTCCATTTAAATTACTCATATTTGGCGAGCCAAATTCAATATCAGCATTAATTTAAAAGACATTAAAAAAATAAATTAACAAAAATTTTTTTTTAACTGAAAGTAAGGAGCAGCATTAGAACTTAAAACGAACAGAAATTATTTCCTATATGAAAGATGCTGTCCCCTCCTCAACGCCCCACTCTTTTCACAACCGTATTCAGATTAATCATAGAAGCTGGGGTAAACAAAAGGGGTAGCAAACTCAATCTAATGATTGACATTTGCAGAAATTGGGATTGCGAGGTTTTTGACTGTAAAAAATTTATAACCAAATGATTTTTAATCAACAAACTGAAAAAAATGAAATAACTGGACCAAATAAAAAAAAGCCCTTTTTTGAAGATACTACCATGAAAAGATTGCTTTTATCTTAAATTTTATGCAAGAGAAATTTTTTTTAAAACATGATGAAATTTTTTTGTGAAGATCCTAACGTCATTATGCAAAAAACAGGATATTAAATTAAATTAATAAATATAGCTAAACAAATAAAATTGCCTTACAGTATTATAACTGATTTTAAGCATAACAGAATCGTATAATGAAGAATTCAATCAAAAGAAAGGTAAAAGACAATTAAAGTAGCACAAAAAAATCCATTTGTTTATGAATTCCAAGTTTGTAAATGTATTGATACAACACAAAATAAACATTACGAATATTTTGGTGAAGCTGCTAGTGGGCATTTTGTAACTATTATTGCAGAAGTGTGTACAGAAATAGTCAAAGAATATGAAACTAAACAAATCGATCATGGTTATAAATAAGAACAAGTAAGATACAAATAGAATAATACATCTAATAAAAGCTGTCATATTTGTGAAAAGGAAATAATAGATAAGAATTTCCATTTAGATCAGGACCATATGACCGATAATATACGTGAATTTACTCACTCGAAATGTGATCAAAACTTTGGAATTCACCGGAAAATTTATTGACTAGAATTGATGACAAAGGACAATTAGTAAAAATACCTTAATAGTAAAAAATAATATATTAATGCAAAAATAGAAGAAATAAAAATGTTGTAAACCTAAAAAATGGGACAGATGCAGTTCAACTTTATGGGTATACTCGATGCTCTTTTTGCAGTTATCAGAACATTTAGACAATTTCGAAAAGGTTGTAATAAATATACTTGAAAAGATCCAAATGAAGCATTTAAAAAGAATATGAATGGAAGGTTGAAGTAAACATCAATCCAATGAAGTTTTTTGAAAAGAGTATTACAAAAACCTTTTTTTAGGATTTGTCTATAAAAATAATTCTCTAATAAATGGAAGAGTATATAATTTATCTATCAAAATTTGAAAAAAAAATTAAAACCTTTTTCGGTTCAAAACAAAAATTTAAAGTGTGAGTAACGCATACAAAAGTGAATGAACGAGAGCCTGTCAAACTATTACTTCATAAAAGACAGATGACTACGATTAAAAAGTAAGAAAATGAAAATAAAGGATGCGATATTAATTTATCCTACAAACAACTATCCGAAATCATCCAAAATTATCGTTCTTGTGTCTTCTTGATAAATTTGAAATCAGTAAAAAAAAAGCTGCTATTTGAATACACAATTTATTTATCTCCTCTTCAAAAACTAAAAATAAACGGGCATTTTAAGAAAAAATAAAATTGCCAAATTTGAGTAGAAAATGTTATTTTCGGTAAAGAACATGTTAAATTATAGGAAAAAAGAAAACAAATTGAACAACTAGAGCATGGTAAAACAGAGAATGAAGATGTCTGTATAAAGATGAATACACTGTAGAATGAAGATGTCTATTTTTGATACCATTATCAGCTGGAAAATGTAAGGCTGCTCTAACAAGTTGTACAGCTGTATTGGGTACATATGCTGGACAGAAAACTGTTGCTAAAATTATTAATTCTTCTAACACTAAAGGTCAAGGTTTGACATAAAAGGGGTCAACCTTTTATCTCAAACCTCGGCCTTTTGGTAAACCAAAAGGCTGAAGTTTAACATTACCCAGTACACACAAATTTGTTGGACCTGGTTTTGAAGTGGTCGTTGAAGCTCCCAAAAACTAGGGTAGACCCAAGAAAATACAGTTAGAAGTGGTAAGATTACCTAAACAGTTTGGCAGACCAAGAAAAGTGGTCGAAGCTGAGATTTCACAATTACTTAGTAATATCATGCATTTTAGACTGAGAGATGCTTTAGAAAAAAGTTTTAAGAAACAAAATAGTGCGGTTTAATCAAAGGTAAAGGATGTGTCGACCAAATTTTCACTCTTTGGCTATTAATTGAGAAATGCCTTAGCTGTCACACACCTTTGGTCCTCAGTTTTATAGATTATAAGCAAACGATCGACTCGATTAAAGACGGTGGGATCAGTGAACATGTTAAAAGTAGAACTGCCAAGGCCCAGGATTTTTTTTCACTGTAAAAAAAAAGTTTGAAAGAATAGGAAGATAATTCTTCAAACCAAGATTAGAATTTTGGAAGGTACAATGATGAAAGTGGTCAAATTTGGCCAATCTTTTTGGAAAAATACGTTGACATGCCCTCAAACCTCATTTTGAACATAATTAATATATTGAATAATCAATAAAGTAAGCAATAATGCTTACTCTATTGATTATTCAGCACCAGTATAGTCGTCTAATTTTCAACTTATGATGCTATGGTGCTCACTGGTGTTGTGTTATTGTATCCTGGCTGTCATGTTTATCTTTGTATTGTAGTGTACGTTGTTATTGTATCTTTGTCTAGGCCTAGTTTTTCTAGCTTGTCTCCCCATGGGCCTATGTCATATATATATAAATGTATGTGTGATTAATTAATAAATGAACTTGAACTTGCTAAACTAGCTTCATCATTAATTTGCACGTTTGTTCCAGTCAATCGTGTTATCTTCACTTTGCATAGACGTAACTATCACTTGGAAAAATTCAAGATTTCACACCTTTTAAATGAAATTATAATTTAATTGTTGAGAAACATTCACATAGTTTTTTCTAATCTCTGTATGTTCATATTTGGTTTTTGAATAATTAATAATAGACTTTTCAAATATTTAACAATAAGGAGTGACTTCATTTACTGCCATTTATCTAGAAAAAATAATATTAAATAAACTTTAAATTGTATTTAGACAGTAGAGGCGGACCTTCAATTGTCACTGAGGGTGTCAACATGGGCATTACCGGGGATGTAGTCTGAGCCCCTTCCCTAAAATCATTGCATCCAATAAGCCTTTCCTCTGTTCTGCGAGATGTTTATTGAAATATCTCTTATTACTTGAAATTATATATTTTTGAGATCTCAAATCATTTAACTCTCTTTGATTATAATCTATCCCATGTTTTTCATATTCAATCAGTCTATTTTTGAATAGTTTCAGTCGAGGTTTAATCATAGTGTTATACATGGAACAAGTTTCATCTTTTATATTTTAATGGACGTCTTGAATAATTGGTAAATGATTATATTTTTAAAAGAAATACCCATCCCACTTCCAAACTGTCCTTTATCCAATAATTATTTCTTATTGATCAATATTTTATATTGATAAATTTCACTAAATAACTTCATTCAACTTTTTTCAAATCCAAAATATATTCAATATTTTCTCCATTCAGATCAGCTAATCTACCTAGTTTATCAGTTATAGTCATTTTTGGTGCATTTATATATTCGTTTCAATTAACTGTAAGATATTGCCTTTCTATAGAAATCTCGCAAAATAGAGTTCCATGTTCTGTTTTTGGAGCAAAACTCCAGATCACATCAGAGGTTGTATTCCCATTCACAATTGAACTAACCACTAATGAGTAATGAATATATATTTTATAAACATTTCTTGTAATATAAGAAATTTTAGTAACCTCATTATATTTACTACTTAGTTCAGCTTCAATTTCAAAGCATAAAATAAAACATTAATCACTATTAAACCGAAATTTATAATTTTGTTTTAAGATAATTTTTATTCTTTTTTAAAATCTTTTAAAACAAATTTCACTGTTGCTAGACTGGATGAAATACTTATTAGGTATCGATCTAGGAATGAATTGAAATGAGGAGTTAAGAAATAATTCAAACCTTCTTCATCATAAGACCCATTGGGTGTAACAACGTCCATTCTTCCTTATTTTTTTCCTGTGTTCAAACGTATTGTTTTTAAATTGGTCACTAATAGTATACCATGAATACCATAGTATACTTTGAGTTAAAACTATTTCGTAATCAGCATTTCGATACAACATGATCGAATCACTTTTATAAGACTGTTCATTTTCACTTTATTTTTACCACAATTTTAATAAAAACCATTTATAGAAATTATTTTCTTCATAAAATTCAAATTCTGAGATAGTTGTTGTAAATAGTATTATAGTAATTTTCTTAATATTTTTATTTTTGAAGAATGAATTGAGCCGGTCAATAACCTCATTTCTTTCTTCATAAGATATTTTTCCAGCAGCTCTGCTACCTCGAAAAGTATATAATTTTTCCATTATAACATTTGCATTCAAGTCAATTCCAGTTCCTTGCTGAGATCCTTTAACATCAAAGTTATCTTTTAACGCTGTTATCCTTCTTCTGTGGATTTTTACGAACTGAGACTTTTTTTCTAATTCACTAGATTTCAAACCTTATATCTTTCCTCCGTAACTTTGATTAAGTTTTCCTGATTCATGTATAGCCTCCACCAAATATTGATTAATTTTATTGTCTTTATAAAAGACTAGGCATTTTCATTGAGAGTTTCTTTGGACCATTGTCCTTATTGATTTCTCTCCAAAGATCATTATCTACCCCAGAAATTATATTAGCAATGAAATTTGGCTTTCTAAGGGGTAAAATAGCTTGACATGAGTGAGCTTGAGTGCTTACTTATAAACTTGATGCGCTGCTTAAAGATTGATCCAATCATTGTCCCTGTCTTCTTAAATTATTGTCATTTTCATGTAATTTATCAGTAATCATATATGTATTTTTATCTTCTGCTTCAACGATTGGAGCACACAACTTTTCAGCATAGTCACGAAAGCCAGCTTGCTCTAAGAAAATTTTTAAACTGTATTTCTTTTTATTTCTATAGTGTTCACTATTCTCGCTAATAATCTATTCAACTTAATAGGATCCATTTATAAAATGAAAGTTTTCAATGAATAACGTTCGAGAGTTCTTTTTCGTAAAAAAAACCCTTAATGAGTTCACCAGTTTTAGCTAATAATTCATACGTTATAGGGGTTGTATTGTTCACTGCAGCTATTTAAAACACTTTAGTTCTATAATTTGGTAGGTAACCTTTATTAAAAAGACCCTTACTTTTAATAATTCTAAGCAAATAAGCAACATTGAATTTGTTTATGAATGGTTTTTGAACTTCAAAATCAGGAAAAAAATTAGTGTATATCTTTTTTTCATTTTTTTTAATCGCTTCCGTTGGTTTCATTTTAATGGATTGATGATAAGAATTTTTGAGTTTTTCAACGAAAGAGGGTAATACCTGTAGCTAACGTGTTGTGTTGCTTTGAGTAAAGTGTTTCTTTAATTTGTCGTTCATTGTTCTATTAAACTGCTCAAAAATTTGAGCTTTCAATTCACTTTCAGATGAGAACCAATCAATTTCATGACTCTTACGAAATACTTGGACATTTTTCATAACAAATTCTGTACCCTTATGTTTTTGTATTTTTTTAGGTTTTCTATTTTTAAATAGACCCGTAAAAGCATTAACAAGTTTCTTATTCTTTTCATATCTTAAAGGAATCCGCCAAGCATATTTACTAAAACAATCTGACTGTAAGAATATAATTAAAATTATTATTTTCACTTTTATACCGCTGCATATCAATCAAATCTGCTTGCCACCGGTCATCGATACTATGAAAGTAAACGCGTCTTGTTTTAAATGTGTAATAAGCTAAAAGGTGTAAAGAACAACCATTTTGATTTTGCAACACTTCTTTGATTTTGGTGCTTGATACAGTAGACCCAGGTCCTTTCAATTTTGTATATAAATCAGCAATCCCTGACAGGTTTGAAAAGAGAGACAGAGAAGTTTATTATTAAATACAAAAAATACAAATTACAATTCAAATTGGAAATACAATACACTTATTCCTCCTCAAAAGGCTCCATGGCCAGAGATACAAGGGGGGAAATAGTGTTCTAAGATTTTGTTTTCTACGCCACTATTTTCAGCACAGATATTGCTTCTTTTCATCCAGTGTCTTACTGATTGATTCTTTTCTTAATTTTTTTTTCTTGAAACTATAAAATGTACAAATACCATTAATTATTGGCAGTTCATTTATTCTTGAAACTGTCCGAGTTAAAGAATCAGTTGCAATAAACTTTTTTATATCACATTCAATAAATATCCATTTATTACAGATTTAAATTATTCAATAAATTTAGATTATTAAACTAATTAATAAACACTAACAGACTTCTACGTTCTCAATAAAGTTTGAAGAATAGTAGATAGCAAGCAATAAAATTCTTCAGGCATGACTCTTCTTTATATTTGGAATTTGGCTTAATAAAATCAGCTCCTAATAAATGGCTGACACTGTAGAAGTGATTAAAAGTTGTTTATAATGAAAAACTGTATTAGTCAAGAGAATACATCAATGGCCACATTATATAATCAATGATTTGCGGTCATTTGCCAAAAAAATTAATTTAAAGACTATTGGCAAAAAAGATTAAAATGTTCAATACCATCAATGATCATCTTAATAATAAAATATCAGTGTGCAATCATTATATCCAATGGTCAAGAAATTTACCAAGAGAAAAAGACAAGAATAGTATTTTTAGAATGTTGAACCTGAATTTAATAGTATAGAAAATCAAGATACTACTGAACTTAAAACTTTTTTTTAATCAAATCAGATTTCATGTGCTGGTAATTATAATGAAGTGAAGAATAAAGTTAAAAATCTATTTCAATGATCAAATAGAAATCAATATAAATAATGTTGATTGAAATCGACAATTCATTCGAGATGTAACTGGTAGAGTGTTAAAAAAGAATGGAGTAATGACATTTCTAATTTAATTGAAAGGAATTCACATGGAACTGATTTTGGACTACTTTTTGACTCTGTTGTTAGATATTTAAAAATAGAATGAATGTAGAGATAGTTAGAGTTCAATTTATAACACGTGTAAAATTATGAAAAAAACAAGAGAAGTTCCAGATATCCCCGAGTATATGTTTGAAGAAGAAGAACACAATAATAATCCAAAAATTCAATGGATTAGAGAAAATTCTCTTACCGTTAATATTTCAATGAATTCAAATGGAACTGATTTTGGACCACTTTTGGACTCTGTTGTTAGATATTTAAAAATAGAATGAATATTAGAGATAGTTAGAGTTCAATTTATAACACGTGTAATATTTTATTTTCTCGGGACCATAATGAAGAATTCGAAACTATTCATTATCATAGCTACTCCTAGATTTTTGATAAAAATAGTGACATCAAATAAAGCCATCTTAATAGAAATTACAGGAATATATTAGTCAAAGAGAATACACCTCCCAGATCAGGCTTACAATTTGAAAGTCAATGGAATTGATTATCGAATGACCTGATTACCAAATTTTGTCGGAAAAGCTTATAAAAAATGGCCTGATTTTGTAAAAAATTTAAATGTTTGTATTAATATGAAAAATAATGGTAACCAATGCTTTCTTGGTTCAATACTCGCTTATCTTCATCCATCTAAAAACCATGTAGACAGACAATAAAACTATCAAAAACATGAAAATGAATTCAACTTTAAATAGATTACTAATTTCCCAATGGATTTTCAAGATATTTATAAATTTGAAAACAAACATAATATTAAAATTTGCTAATTTGAAATAAGTGAAAATAAAGTGGTTATAGCTCATATTCCTAAGACTAATATCAATGGAAAAACAGCTACACATGTGATTAATTTACGTTATTGTGATAATTATGTTTTGACTTAAAATTTAAGCAGATTATTGAGAACTCAAATTACTACACATAAATAAAAAATGCATCTTTGCACCTACTGTGGAAGACATTTCACAGAAGAGAAATTTTTTTTAAAACATGATGAAAATTTTTTGTGAAGATCCTAACGTCATTATGCAAAAAACAGGATATTAAATTAAATTAATAAATATAGCTAAACAAATAAAATTGCCTTACAGTATTATAACTGATTTTAAGCATAACAGAATCGTATAATGAAGAATTCAATCAAAAGAAAGGTAAAAGACAATTAAAGTAGCACAAAAAAATCCATTTGTTTATGAATTCCAAGTGTGTAAATGTATTAATACAACACAAAATAAACATTACGAATATTTTGGTGAAGCTGCTAGTGGGCATTTTGTAACTATTATTGCAGAAGTGTGTACAGAAATAGTCAAAGAATATGAAACTAAACAAATCGATCATGGTTATAAATAAGAACAAGTAAGATACAAATAGAATAATACAGCTAATAAAAGCTGTCATATTTGTGAAAAGGAAATAATAGATAAGAATTTCCATTTAGATCACGACCATATGACCGATAATATACGTGAATTTACTCACTCGAAATGTGATCAAAACTTGGGAATTCACCTGAAAATCTATTGACTAGAATTGATGACAAAAGACAATTAGTAAAAATACCTTAATAGTAAAAAATAATATATTAATGCAAAAATAGAAGAAATAAAAATGTTGTAAACCTAAAAAATGGGACAGATGCAGTTCAACTTTATGGGTATACTCGATGCTCTTTTTGCAGTTATCTGAATATTTAGGCAATTTCGAAAAGGTTGTAATAAATATACTTGAAAAGATCCAAATGAAGCATTTAAAAAGAATATGAATGGATGGTTGAAGTAAACATCAATCCAATGAAGTTTTTTGAAAGGAGTATTACAAAAACCTTTTAAGGATTTATCTATAAAAATAATTCTCTAATAAATGGAAGAGTATATAATTTATCTATCAAAATTTCAAAAAAAAATAAAACCTTTTTTGTTTCAAAACAAAAATTTAAAGTGTGAGTAACGCATACAAAAGTGAATGAACGAGAGCCTGTCAAACTATTACTTCATAAAAGACAGATGACTACGATTAAAAAGTAAGAAAATGAAAATAAAGGATGCGATATCGATTTATCCTACAAACAACTATCCGAAATTATCCAAAATTATCTTTTTTGTGTCTTCTTGATAAATTTGAAATCAGTAAAAAAAAAGCTGCTATTTGAATACACAATTTATTTCTCTCCTATTCAAAAAGTAAAAATAAACGGGCATTTTAGGAAAAAATAAAATTGCCAAATTTGAGTAGAAAATGTTATTGTTGGTAAAGAACCTGTTAAATTATAGCAAAAAAGAAAACAAATTGAACAACTAGAGCATGGTAAAACAGAGAATGAAGATGTCTGTATAAAGATGAATACACTGTAGAATGAAGATGTCTATTTTTGATACCATTATCAGCTGGAAAATGAAAGGCTGCTCTAACAAGTTGTACAGCTGTATTGGGTACATATGCTGGACAGAAAACTGTTGCTAAAATTATTAATTCTTCTAACACTAAAGGTCAAGGTTTGACATAAAAGGGGTCAACCTTTTATCTCAAACCTCGGCCTTTTGGTAAACCAAAAGGCTGAAGTTTAACATTACCCAGTACACACAAATTTGTTGGACCTGGTTTTGAAGTGGTCGTTGAAGCTCCCAAAAACTAGGGTAGACCCAAGAAAATACAGTTAGAAGTGGTAAGATTACCTAAACAGTTTGGCAGACCAAGAAAAGTGGTCGAAGCTGAGATTTCACAATTGAAAGATTGGTCGCTTCGAAAAAACGGGAAATGTCAGAAAGAATCGAAAACCATATGATACCGTTGACAAATACTGATTTATTGAATAAATTAGGTCATATTCCTTGTTTCCGGGGTGGTTTTTCTCGAGATAACTTACTAAGTAAAATAATAAAAAAAGAATGCAGCGTAATGAGTTGTGACTGCATGGGATCGCCCGAGACGTAGTGGACTTGTCATTTCAATGATCCAAAGTACTCATTTATAGAATTCTATGAGTCTGTTGGAATTCAACCTAGGAATGAAATAGTCAGCTACTTCAAGACTTAAAATAAGAGAATTACCCACAATTCTACTCAATTCCAAAATTTTAACGATGTGAATTGTGGTCATTTGTGTTTTGATTAAATAAAAAGAATATTTAAGGGATAAATCCGCAGAATTTTACATAAGCTTTATTTTCCAATTTAAATAGAAGAAGTATTAGAAAAGAGATTCTAATATTAGCTTCGGAACTCGGAACGATTTTTTGAAAGTTAGTAGGTGTAAGAGTCGTTGTTTTCTTTGCCAAGATCATTTTATCCCACGGACTTTTGTTAAGAGTACATTGTATAATAAAAATTTTGCATGCAAGTTACGTGGTAATGTTAATTGTAGAAAAACCAATGTAATTTACCTATTAGTATGTAATGAATGCTGCCTACATTATGTGGGGGAAACAACTAATAATATAATTAAAAGATTTTCTGGACACAAGACAACAGTTAATAATGAAAAAACTAATAACTATCTTATTGAACATTGTAATAATGGTAAATGTTCCACATCAGATATAGCTGTCACAATTTTAGAAAATTTAGAGTTAGAAAATTTAAATAAAGAAGAGAAGAATAATAGACTACGTAAACAGGAGGATTTCTGGATCCATACTCTTGGTACAGCTTATCCTTTTGGGCTAAATGATCGTGTAGCAAAATATGGTCACATGTCTCAGGTTGTTGTTAAATGTATTGATGGTTTTATGGACCATTCTTCTTTTACTTGTCCTACTAAACGTAAAAAACGATAAAGAGGACATAGGAAAAATAATAGAAAAGATTAATTAGATTTACATATGCTTTCTATAGATCTACGCCAGCTACTTGAATCTAGGGGTATGATTTCTGTAATAAAATGTCTAAATAATTTATCCAAGAGGAATTTAATCAAACTTTTCTGGATTGTTCAGAATAATACAGCTCTTGAATATAATTTTAAAGTAATATGTGATACAATTTGCATTCTAATTTAAAACGAAATTTATTTCAAAAAAGAAAAAGTTTGATAAGATTGGTAATAAAGATAACAGATTATATTTACCTATTAATTTTACTTGTAAGCAGATTGAAGATATTAATTTACCAGAAATTTTAAATCAGCGGCATGTGAAACAGGCCCTTCCTAGTCATTTAAATTATAATGATAGTCCAGTTTTAACTCTAATCTTAAAAAATTAGATAGTGATATAAATTGGAAACCGGTTTGTAATTGTAAGCAACTTGGCCCATTTGTGAATCCTACTTACAAACATGTTATAACAGGGGACTTGTCAATAATAAAGCAAGATGATCTTCAAATTTTAATGAATAAAGGGGCTAATTTCCGTCTTTCTCATCATCTGAAACTATCGAGTGTTCTTGATGGCTTGGAAAATGATTTTGATTTATTTATTGATAAGTGGTGTAAGAGAGAGAATAAAAGTAAAGAGAGTTTTCAAAGTTGGAAGAATTTAATTATTAGTTGAATAAGAAATAAAATATATTCTAATTAAAAAAATAGTAACACTAAATCATTATTTTATAATGCGAAGATTAAACAAGCAATTGCTAATCTACAGAATAAATTTGTAATTGTGCCAGTGGATAAAGCAAATAATAATTTTGCCATAATTTGTCAGAAGCTGTATTGTGATATCTTAAAAATGGAGTTATTCACAACTAGTGTTTACGAAAAGGTAAATATAGAGGATGAGAATTTAATTGAAAAGACTGAAGAAATACTTTTTAAAAATTTTAATATTAAAATAAATGACCATGATAAAAAGTTCCCTTTCCTATATTGGACTGTAAAATTTCATAAGAATCCCCCTAAACCACGGTTTATTGCTGGAGCAGCTAAATGTCCAACCCGCATTGCTGCTACTGACCTCTCTTTAATTTTAAAGGAAATTGTAAATAGACTTAAAACCTATTGTTCTGGTATTAAAAAGTTTTCGAATTTTAATCCATATTGGAGTATTAATAATTCACTTCAGGTGATAGAGTCTTTAACAATGGTTTCAGCTAAAAGAATTGAGTTTTTTGATTTTGCGACAATGTATACTAATTTATCACTTAATGTAGTGTTAGATAATTTAAAAACTGTTATCAAGAAATCTTTCCTCTTATCTAGTAAAAGGTTCTTAAAAATAGACACTTATAATAAAAAAGCTATATGGACAAATTGCTTTAATACCACAGTTAACTTGAGATGTTACAGCTTGGATATGATTTTTGAATTATTAGAATTTGTTTTATATAATACTTATATAAGATTTGGTGGTGATTTGTACAAGCAAATCGTGAGAATTCCCATGGGGGGGAATGCCAGCCCATTTATAGCTGACTTGTTTTTAAGTCAACTAGAATATAAATATATGATGGTTAAGAATAATCCAAATAATTTAAAACATGTTTTGTCAAATAATAAAAGATATTTAGATGATATTTTGGTCTTAAATTGTAAGGATTTCATTGATATTTCTAAAAATATATCTCCATCAGAGCTTACTCTTGAACCTAGTCATGGTGCTGGTCATGTAGATCATTTCTTAGATTTAAATGTTAATATTTGTGATAATAATAAATTAAGTTTTAATATGTATAATAAAACGGATGATTTTGATTTTGAAGTGATTAGTTTCCCATTCCCTGAAAGTAATATAAACTCAAATATCACATATTCTGCGTTTTTCTCACAGTTACTTCGTTATGCAAGGATTTGTAGTAATTATATTGATTTTAAAAATAGATGTAAAATCTTAAGCCAAAAATTGATATCAAGAGGTTTTTCTGCAAATAAATTAACTTGACAATTTAAAAAATTTAGTTTTCATTATAACGAACTTTTAAATAAATATCAAAAGAATCATCTGGAAATACTTAAAGAAATTTTCAATTAATTTCGGATGTTCGACAAATGATGATGCAGCGCCATTTATTTTGAATTGTGTTTCTAATAGAGCGGATTTTTTTTTTTAAATAGCCACATGGTAAAGATGAATTCTATAATTGTTTAGTTCATTAAAATTTTTTTTTTGCAATGTGTTAATATTTGTGATTTGGTACAATTTATCATATTTAGTTTAACGATTATTTCTAAAAAGAGGGATATAATAACAGGATAAGCTTGTTTCGGTGTTACTTGCCTGATTTACATTTGCTGTTTTTGCATAGGCATGTATTTTGGGGGTGATACCTGACACGGGGATGCCATGGATATTCTGTGGTAGCCAAAACACTTGGCTGGGTAGAGAATTTAAAGTGGCGAAACCCTATAGGCCAGTGTATACTCCTGATGAGCACTTGTGTTGGGTTGTTGCCTCTGAATTATTTGTCTTTATTATTTTTTCTATCGTTTGGTAAATGACGACTTATACTTAATGACGACATGACTGCCTGTCTATGGATTATTCTTTATGGTTGATTGTGTTTGGCTATGCTGTTTGACCTATGTGAATGTATGGATGAGTAGGGTTAAGGCCTCATTCAAGGGCTGGTCTATATTAATCACTAATTTAGGAAAACAGTCTTCCTTTTCTCCTTCTGTCTCTTTTTTTATGTGTTTGTGCTGTTGCATTAGTGATTTCTCTTTTCATGTTATATATATATATATATATATATATATATATATATATATATATATATATATATATATATATATATATATATATATACATATATATATATATATATATATATATATATATATATATATATATATATATATATATATATATATATATATATATATATATATATATATATATATATATATATATATATATAATCGTTAATATCCTTTATTTTAATTTTTCCAAATGATGTCAAGTACTATGTTAGTACATCATATAGGGTTTATCTTTTATACCATGCATAGCATAAATAAGAATGTTGAGTTTCCAACGTATAAATTATTTATATAATTTAATATCAGTTTGAAGGCGACCAAACGAAAATTTGCTATATTTACTCTGCTATATTTACCATGCCATAGTTACTGTTTGTTATACTTAATATTAATGATGATTTTTTGGAACCAACACCTGAACTATCAAACGTGATAAGATGTGAAAATTGACAACCTAGACCATCAACTGCAACAACACCAATACGGGCAGCTAAGGTAAAGGCCATTGCTAATTATTCTGAAGTAAATAAAATCCAAAAATGTATCAAAAATGATAAAAATGAACAAAGATAAGGGCGGTTAGAAGATATGGCAAAACAACGATAAAGCTTTCAAAAATAAAATGAAGACGAAAGGTACAATAACCAAAATAACCTGCATCTCGAAAGAGTTTCTAAAAAACTGCCCAGAACAGGAATCGAAGGGGATGCTGTATCTTTAAAAGAAGCGGGGCCTTACTGCTAGTAGTATGGCCTCACTGCTTTTAAAGCTTAACAATGATTTTGAAATGGGGAAGAGTGGCAGTGATTGTTTAGAAAAGGAAACTCCTCCAGTGCCCTATGTATTGCCAGACTTCTATTTGTCAAATTCTGCCTTGATGCGTATTACTAACAATGTGTTCTCACTGCTTTTAAAGGAACAGTGCCCTCTTCGAATCCCAGTCTGGATACTTTTTTTAAAAGAAATTTCTTGATTTCTTTCATTGTTATGTAATAAGGTATTATTTACTTCTAGATGCATTTGTGTTACGTCACAAGGTTTGCTTACGTATGCAAATTATTTCTTTGGTTGTTACGTAACGGGAAATTGTTTAAGTAAGCAAATGCATACAGGTGCTTGTTATTTAATAAGGTCTTTTTACTTATACAAATGCTTTCTTGGCTTGTTAAGTAATAGGGATTCAGCAAATGTTCTCTTTGGTTTTTACGTAATTGATTTGTATTTAAAAAAATGCAGGTATATGTTACATAATGGGTTTTGATTACTTATTCAAATGATGTCTTTGGTTGTTACGTAATAGGAGTGGTATAAGTGTTCAGAGCCCAGACAAATCAAGATACAAACGTAGACATAACATCACAATTTATTTGATTGTTTAAAAACCCTGCAAGGGCCAGTAAAACACTTTCAGGTGTTCCTTCCCAAGTAAGAGCACGGTTTACATTCATCATAGTCCAATATTTTCATACTGCACAGACATATAGCCTTTTGCTGTCGTTAAATAAAGGATTTTTCTGCTATTTCTAGGAGCAAAATTGTTACACAGTCTAGACCTCTATGGATTTTCTAGGAACAAATATCTGTTATTCTAGTGGCATGACAAACAATGGGTGTCCCGCTATTTCAAAGAAACAGAAGTGATAAAGGATCTTCTATTGAATTCCTAGGAACAAAGGTTTGTTATTCTACTAGTTCGACAAACAAAGGGTATCCCACTAATTCCAAGATCAGAAATGTGACTTGATCCTCTATTAAGTTTCTAGGAACATTGGCCACTAATTCTTCTAAAAGACAGGTTATTATTCTGTTGTTCACAGGGATGGAAATCCATGTACTAGAATATTGGGTTTCATAGAAGATGCTGGTAAGTCTCCATGTATATACTACTGCTACTACTTCAATTTTTTTAGTATTGATAAATCTAATTTTCTCTATGCATTCTATTTTCTTTCGTTTAGATATATGATGATGGTAACATAAATGAATACTAAAACATTTCTAATTCTAGGTCTGTGAAGGTTCAACATCACCCAACAGACCAATAAGAGATGATGAATATATTTCTGAAGACTTTTTTTTAGGAAGAAGATATGCAGTCTCCTCGCCTTGTTGATTGCGATGTACCCGACATGTTCAGAACATTTTTGAAACCATTAAGAACCCTCAAGAAATTACCAGTTACTCCCATTAAAAACGTTAGGAAAAGTTGAATTTGTCTTTTCTCTTTCATGTGTGTGTATTCATTAATAATTTCTATTGTGCATGGGTTTTAAATAGTAGTAAAAATTGGGTTTTAAATAGTAGGAAAATATAAGTTATTACTATTCTTTTTTCAGCTTTATAAACCGTACAGTTTCAAAAGAAAAATAAACCTTTTCATCATTATTCTAGGGTAGCCTAGCTGAATTGTCACCATCGACTTCGGGAACAAGCAACGTTTTTGACGGTATGGAGATACCTATACTGTCACCACCGGTTCAAGATAACCGCTGAATTGACTTGACCTCAGATAACAATGAACTAGAAAGGTATGATAGCCTACTGAAAGATTACTTTGGAGAGGTGAGTGCTGATAACGTATTTCATGATAATTTCCATATCGATTTCCCATCTGATAATAACGGAAACCCAGATTAGACTGAAATTTTTTTAAAGAATGCATTAGAGAGCGATTATAATTCCTCATAGTATTTCAATGAACATTACACGAGCTAAGCCAACAGCACAGTGTACCAGGAAATTATCTTGCTTGGGCTGACCACCTCAGTTCTTATACGCAAAAATTTCTGAAGCATTGCCTTGGAGATAAGAATTGAAGTCTGGGATAACCTGTCAAATTAATCAGAAAATAATTTAATGTGGAAAAAAAAATATTTATGACGCAAAAATAAATAATGGGTTATGGAAATACCACATTTACTAAGACAAAACTGTAGAAGAGACCGCTTCCTTGTTTATGTTTGTATGTGGTCCGGATCGATACGGTTAACCTATGGTATAAAAGATACATTTTATAGCATCAAGCATCCGATGTACCTTAATTGCCAGAATGACCTATGGTTCTTTTTACAAAGGAATACCTTGAAGTATCATACAGTCTTAGTTTTTTTTTGGAAAAAATTGTTTTGTTACATCTGTTTGCGTCTATTTTTCAGTCAGTTTTCTACACATTTTGGGAGCACCTGCTCCACTGGTAGCAAATTTCCAAGGCAGTTCAACTGTTCCCTGATACCAGCTGTTCACACCATTTAAAACCCAACCAAACTTGTCAACTTATATCCTGGAAACTGTATGCAGCATTAAAAAAAAATCCTAACAACTCATCATCAAGTGAGATAAACTAAGAACTTAAATTAGGCCAATCAAATAATAAAGCAAATATTGCGTGTGGCCTAAATGGCTTTAAATTATGACTCGATAGATTTAGTAACGAACTATTAATAAATAAATATGTAGAAGTTTCAAATTAAAACTAAAAATGTCATGTATAATTTATCCAATACATTTCTAAAACTGGGAAATAAATGCTAAATCAACCACGCTATCCAAATAAATAAATTATTAATGGGAATTAAATTTTAATTCAAATTAACGAAACAGTTTACAAAATAGCTTTAATGCTAGTTTAAGTAAGGATACTATTGTACATGCTTAAGCCATTAGTAGGTCATAATAAAAGAGAAGATCCACATTAGAAAGGGTATGGCCCTGCCTCTCACTAAAACAGTGATTTATGGCTAATGTACAAACGCGTAAAAGAAGAAAAGGTATTCAGAAAAGAAACACAGGGATAGAAAACCCAACTGTTTACTATACTTGACATGAAATAGCCCTCAATAAGCAAATTGAGGTACAAAAGTAGAAGGAACAACCAAATAAGAATGGCATTAGAAGCATATTTTAAATTGTTGAAGAGTTAATTTTCTTTAAATTAAAGTGGGAAGAATTAACTACAACTTTTGTTAAGATTCCTTCAAATTAAAAATATAAAACCTTACGTTTCGGTTAATGCTACGGTTCTTACGTTTTATGTTGCGTGTCATAAGTTTATATTGTTTGACATCCAACTTCTTCTCTCCACACCAAAAGTTTATTTGCAATAAAATTATACACCGTAACCACAAACAACGATCACAATCATCATCAGCTAAAGTTTGAATATTTTAAACATGGCATCAACAAGTTGGAGCTAGAGCACTGGAACATGTAGTTGCAGTGAAGAGGATATGATACTTGTTGCTGTAGCTATCCTTGCGGAATCTAAATAGCATAAAAGGTATGTTATCTTATTTATTCCAACTTTCTTTCAAAAAACTTACGGTTTTTTTCTCTTTACTTTGAGAAGCCTTCTCTTTGCTTATTTTCAGCACCAAAATTTTTATATGAAGATTGCTTTCCTTCCAAAAAAAATTTGTAAACATTTTAAGAAATGCTTTAATGCCATGTTTTTTTCGAAATCAATATTCTGTATTTGAAGCACAATACAAACTGGTTCCTTTTGTGTTCACTAATTATTACTAGATGACAGCATTTGTTATTAAGGTTGGGAGAAGGACATTGCTTAAACCTTTTACCAGATAGCAGGAAACGTCATAATGGCTTTAGATTCAATTAAACTAATTCCTGATTATAAACCATAGTTCAAGAATCATATTGTTTTCTAGACGCTCTAAGTTTTTTATAAGAACAATTGTATTGTTTTTTATTTCTTAAGGGGTCATAAACTTTGTAAACGTACAATATTAAGGGTCAAACAATGTGGTATTTAGTATTGTTTCATTTGAGTAAGGTGTTGCATTACGGAAAACCAGGTATTGAGCAATCAATGGTCTGGGTGACGTGCTTTCTCCTATCCAAAGCAATTCATCCATCCAATCTTCAGCCAAAAGGAAAGAGAGGAGAAGAGCCATACTGCCTTGGCACAATACTTGTTACTTGTTCATGATGACAATTTTGTTTAACTACACATGGTTTACAAGACATGAGTATTTACAGATATTTGACAAAGTAAAGAAAGAGCTGACAAAGAATCATGCCAACTTTCAGAAGCCAATCCCATGAGAAATAAATTTGGCATTAATATTTAGGTACATTTTCACAGGGATGTCAATGACCTCTTTGCGATATGATTTAAGAGTTGGCCTTTCAACAGTATCTAGTACAATAAAAGATACATTGAATACTATTTACGAAGCTCTTAAAGATGTATTTTAAAAACTGTCTAATACATGTGATTTAAAAGAAATTAGCCAAACAAGGCAAAATCATCACTTCCAAACTGTATGGGAGCCGTTTTTGGGAAGCACATTAGAATTCAGTGTCCATATAATTCAGGCTCCCAATTTTACAACTATAGATTTATTATAATATAGTTCTGCTAGGAGCATGCAATGTAAATTGCAAATTCAAGTTTTTTTGATGATGATACATATGGGATTGATGGGAGGATCTTTTTAAGATAAGAGTTTGGACAGCAAATTGAATGTGGTGCAATTAAACCTTCAGATCCAAACCATCGTCTTGAACTCATGGAAAATTCCCTTATTTCTTCGTTGCTAATGAAACATTCCCTCTAAAAGACTACATAATGAACCCTTACCGTGAAAACAGGCTATCAGAGGAATAAAATATCTATAACTACAGAATTCAAATGCCTGTCGATCAATTGAGATTGCGTCTGGAATTTTTGGCATATATTATAAAATATTTCGGAATGAGATTATTCTCCGGCCAGAAAATGTAAAATTACATGATTATAAACCATAGTTCAAGAAGCATATTGTTTCTAGACGCTCTAAGTTTTTTATAGGAGCAATTGTATTGTTTTTGATTTCTTAAGGGGTCATAAGCTTTGTAAACGTACAATATTAAGGGTCAAATAATGTGGTATCTAGTAATGTTTCATTTGAGTAAGATGTTGCATTACCGAAAACCAGGTGTTGAGCAATCAATGGTCTGGGTGAAATGCTTTCTCCTATCCAAAGTAATTTATCCATCCAATCTTCAGCCAAAAGGAAAGAGAGGAGAAGAGAGATACTGCCTTGGAACAATACATGTTACATGTTGATGATGACAATTTTCAAACCATTGTCTTGAATTCATGGAAAATTCCCTTATTTCTTCGTTGCTAATGAAACATTCCCTCTAAAAGACTACATAATGAACCCATACCGTGAAAACAGGCTATCAGAGTAAACGTACAATATTAAGGGTCAAACAATGTGGTATTTAGTAATGTTTCATTTGAGTAAGGTGTTTCATTACGGAAAACCAGGTATTGAGCAATCAATGGTCTGGGTGAAGTGCTTTCTCCTATCCAAAGCAATTCATCCATCCAATCTTCAGCCAAAAGGAAAGAGAGGAGAAAGCCATACTGCCTAGGTACAATACATGTTACATGTTGATGATGACAATTTTTTTTAACTGCACATGGTTTACAAGACATAAGTATTTACAGATATTTGACAAAGTAAAGAACAAGCTGAAAAAGAATCATGCCAACTTTCAGAAGCCAATCCCATGAGAAATAAATTTGGTATTAATATTTAAGTACATTGTCACAGGGATGTCAATGACCTCTTTGCGATATGATTTAAGAGTTGGCCTTTCAACACTATCTAGTATAATAGAAAACACATTGAATGCTATTTACGAAGCTCTTAAGGATGTATTTTTAAAACTGTCTGATACATGTGATTTAGATGAAATTAGCCAAACAAGGCAAAGTCATCACTTCCAAACTGTATGAAAGCCGTGGATGGAAAGCACATTAAAATTCAGTGTCCATATAATTCAGGGTCCCAATTTTACTACTATAAATTTATTATAATATAGTTCTGCTAGGAGCATGCAATGTAAACTGCCAATTCTAGTTTTTTGATGATGATGCATATGGGATTGATAGGAGGATCTTTTCAAGATAAGAGTTTGGACAGCAACTTGAATGTGGTGCAATTAAACTCCCAGATCCAAACCATTGTCTTAAGCTCATGGACAATTCCCTTATTTCTTCGTTGCTAATGAAACATACCCTCTAAAAGACTACTAATGGACCCATACCGTGGAAACAGGCTTTCAGAGGAACAAAAAATCTATAACTATAGTGCCTGTCGATCAATTGAGATTGCGTCTGGAATTTTTGACAAATATTTTAAAATATTTCGGATTGAGATTATTCTCCGGCCAGAAAATGTAAAATTACAAGTTTTAACATGTTTATGTTTTTAGAATTTTCTCATCCAGACTCGTGGAACTAAAAGGGATCAAAATGAAACATCAACTAGCTCAGTCATATCTGAACACAGACAGTGTCGAAGCAGTAATGCATCAAGAAACTCCCATTGTCTCAGTGACAACCTGGCTAAGTATTTAGTTTCACCTAAAGGAATTGTACCACGACAAAGGGAAAGAGCATAATTTATAAGTTTCTAAATTTTTACTATTTTCCCATTAGTTATAGGGTTATGACAACTATTTCTTTTAACAAATTTTCATTTACCTTAGGTCAAAACTGTCTCTTTACTTTATTTTTCTCGATTTCTCTAAGAAATAGGAGTCTAAACCAAACCTGTTATAAGAAATTTCATTTAAAAAATTTCTTTAGCCAGCTACTCTATTTCAAACACAGCCATAACAATATTGCAACTATTTTCTCAAATCACATTTTAAAGTTGGTAGTAGAATAATTGTTCTTCATTATTTATATTGATGGACTACTTATCATTTTTTAAGACCTGCTAACCATTTTTTTCAATATTATACAATGCTTAAATTAAATAGAAAAACAAAAAAGATTTATTTTATTTGTCTATAAATCTGATTAAATATACTTCTTAATTGTTTGTAAAATATCTAGTTGACAATCTAACATCAAATCATCTAGTATTTTTTTTAATGATGCAACAGTGACTTTAAACAATACTTGTCTGGATAATGCTGATCCAAGTAACTATCTGTATTATTTTTTTTAACTCTTTGCTTGACATAATGTATAATAATTGTATTCAAGTCACTTGAATCTGCAGACACAGTCCTTTTTTATTTTGAAGTTCCTAGTAGTTTGGTTGTGGCATTTTGATTAATAGATAAAGCACTTGGTTCATTGGTCATGAAAATATCTTTAATTGATGTAATAAAATCAAATACACCATCACTATTTACTACAATTCTATTTCGTAGGCTGGTTTCTACAGACTTTGAAAATATTGAATCGGGATTATTAGCAAAAATGGTGGTGGGGTAGTCTAGTGGATTCTCACTAGTAATACCAATTTCATGCTGAACAGTCTTTCCTGGTGTTTTTCTGTTTCTCTCTACAATATAGGCATGGAGGAAGTTCATTTCTTTGACAAGTTTTCACTCTTCTGGCTTTAAACTTGCATCAGCACTAGAGCCACTTGGAGCTCTTCCTTTTTTTCTTGAGACAGACATTGCGATCCCTCAAATTACCCCATTTTTCATAAGCTAAGTAACTGGAAAAACAACAGATATTACTACCTTTAAAAATTTTGGACATACCCTTTTTATAGCAAGTTCAACTGGGACCTACATAGCCATTGCCTGAAAACAATATTTTGTAGACAGAAAGAGTAATAAAACGTGAAAGAAAGATTCTTTAAGTTAATTTAAGCTTGTAGTCACTGAAAAAAAATTACAAATTTGTAACTTTTTATAACAGTACTATTCATTGATGCTGAGTTAAAGTACCTGTAGCTGTGTTTAAAATCATTGTTTTTGATAAACTCAACCCATATATTTCTGTTTTTCTTTCTTAGCACTTTGTTTAGTAAAAGATTTGTAAAGAATAGTCATTCAGCTTGTTATCTATTAAACATTTCAGATATAAATGGAGTAGCTGTTTACTCTTCAATTGTTCAAAGTTACTTCGTTGTGAAACTGAAGGAACGAAAGTGCCTAAAATTAGTTTCAATCGGGCATAAGATCTGAGTAATTAAAAAAGTATCTGGGATAATGACTTCAGTATTTTAGTAATATTAAATAAGTTTCTTTACAAAAAAGACGAAAAGCAGGTATAAAGGCATCCACATCCCTTCGAGGCTATTTGCCTTAAATTTAAACATCTCTATAAGCCCTATATGTTTTACCAAATCCACATTTATAAACTTCTTCACAGCATATAATACAAAATAGATACCAAATGTAAATGGAACAACATAAGGAAAAAGACATTGCTAAACATATGTGCAAATAGGGAGACTAAAAGGGGAATGAAATCATCACAATTTCGAAACTATATGCAATGTTCTTTGATTTGAAAACTTTGTTTATAATAAAGATAATCTAACAGCGTCATTCAATCCCTTTTACTATATGGTCTACTAATGACAATTCAAATTATATACCCAATGGCATAGACGATCTACGAAACTTTAACGATTGTTCTGCCTTGTATTGTTTATTGTATACTATTTATTTCCTACAATATTACCATTTTTAGAAGAAATAACATACTTTCATGTACAGCCTGGTTTTAAATATCCCATATTGAACAATATCAGGGGAAATAAGACTAGGCTAGGATACAAGGTAGGCTAATAATTTAGATCAAGAGCTCCATAGAAGGAATTCTAATAATAGTGAAAGCAGTAGGCTACCATTAAATTCATTATTTTACGTTCTCTTCATGTATCGTATTTGCATGATATATCGTACCATATACCACACTATTCATGGATGTCTTGAATAGAATTTAAAGTAATTTTTTTTTATTTTTGATACACTTAATCCATATATTTCTGTTCATGTTTCATACCACTGTGTTTAGTAAAAGATTTCAAAAAAATAGTCATTCAGCTATTTTGAAATGATCAGTACTATATAAAAATAATCAAGACATTGTAGAACATGGAGTAATATTCAAGCACAAAAATTCGCTTCTAGCTAGTCACAATCCGTGAAAAATATTCATGAAACTAGATCCTAAGCCGTTTAAACCTTTTTTCCAACCAGTAATAAGACTGGGAAAAAAATTTAATCCAAACGAGTTGATTTTTTAATGAGAATATAGGTAAACTTATTCTTCAGAAATCCAAAAAAAAAAGAGTTGTTTATTCAGAAAACAAGACTGTAAATTTCTACCACCAATGCACTTGTGACCGTGAAATCCAAATACTTTTCGGATATGGTTCAAGAGAAAAGAAGTTCAATTCTTATATTCTTCACTGTCCACTAAATTATCGTAATGAAGAACTTGACCGTGGACCAGGAAAATAAATAATATCAGAAAAATGGAAAGCACCGAATTATAGGATGAATAAACGTCACATCGTAAGGTAAAATTGGGACCATTGCCGGGAATGTAAATGCAAGGATAAACGATTGGTTTAATGAAAACAATAATTTTTGTACTTGAAGTCCTTTGTGGAAGACGAGTTTAAGTGAAATTTACATGTCATTGAAAAACATGGAAAATTTCTATGTGATTCGGATCAGTTTGGAAGCGATATTACATTCAACGGTCCTAGTCACAATGTAATTTTTCATAAAGCTGGTTATAATTAAATCCGACAGCTTTGAGGACCTTAAAGCATCGAAGTTACGGACTGGGTCTTCAGGACTGTCATGCTTGATGGAAAGGTAGGAGTACTGCGTGACCGTAACTTTGAAATAACAAGAGAAGCTGGGTCTAGAGTTCTAGGTAGCAAAGTGGGAACTGTTCTACAAAAACATTTTTCATTTTCTAGTTTAATAATTACAGGCTGCTCAAAGCTAAAAAAAAATTCTGTTTATTCTTTTTGTACATAGTAAAACAAAATATCGTTGATTATTTTTAACAGTATCTAAAAATTAGTTACATGATGCGTGTAGTTTGTTATCAACAGTGAACATGCTTACCATTCAGAGACGGTTCTAGGGGATTGTGTAGAATAGCAACCAATGAAAATAATAGAAATCAAACTTCAATAATGCCAATTTTACCCGAAAAATCTAGAAACCACTACATTTGATTTATGAAAAATTGAAATGGGATTAGTCTGAATAATGAGGACATCATTCTACAGCGAGAACGGAGATATGTGACATACAGGCCTGCAATTCCCCCTATAAAATTCATAACAAAATTTGTTATTTATTTTTCTTAAAAATTCAAAATAAAATTCTTTATTCTATTTCTCTATAAAATCCAAGCTTTGAACATTGTTTCGATTTAATTGTTAATCTTGCAACAGCAAAGGAAAATTTTCCTTTGTATGTTAGCCAATGAAAATCTTGTTTCTATAAAAAGTCAACCAGCTTTGATGACCTCAACGGATTCATTAGATAATCCTTGTTAATTCCATAAAGGGATAATTTATTATGAAAGCAAAATGATGATCATTTAGCTAAATGATGATCATTTAGCTAACCTTCCTGCTACTGATTTTTTATTTGAAGGGGATTTAGGAACACCTGTATTTGATGGGAACTTAAGATCAGCACTTTTTAACTGCAGAGGTTTGGCTAGTAGCCACGAGTTTGTTTCGCAGTTACTTTGTAACCGCAGGTTAAGTATCTTAGGCCTATGTGAAACGTTTTTAAGTAATGAAAATGCAGAATTCATGAATTGTGATGGGTTTAAATTTATATCTAATTATAGGGAAAATAGACAGGGTGGCGGAGTTGGACTTTTTGTTCGGGATGATATTCCATTTGTTGTGAAGAAGCAACTATCTAAGCATGACCAAGAGATGACCTTTGAGAGCATTTGCATTGAGTGTGTGATTGATAATAGGAAAGTTCTTGTTTGTGTTGTTTATCGATCACCATTGGCTTCGTTACAAGTTTTTGCGAATTTACGAATGCTTCATTGAAGATGTGACTAATTTGAATTCTGAGCAAGTTCTGGTAATGGGTGATTTTAATGTTAATTTATTGTTAGTTCAGACAAATAGACCGGGAATTTCTAAACGTTTGCACGAAAAATCGCTTGCGTTTCTGTGCATGAACCTATCAAAATCACTTTTACCATCATGCAGGTCTGCGACCCGGGTTACGGAAGAAACGCCTACTCTCATTGATAATATTTTTTCTACTATCCCCGTTACTCTTTCGCATATTATATTTAAAGATGTTTCTGACCATTGTGTGGTAGTTGCGGATGTTGGAATTAATCACAGACCAAAATTTTCGGAATTTAAACAAACTCGAAAAATTGATAAAGAAGGAATGGATAAATTGAGGAACCTTTTGTATTTAAATGAATGGACTGCAATTCTAGAATGTGAATGCCCTGAGATTTCTACGGCTCTGTTTTTAAAATATTTCCGTGAGTGCTTGGATGAAGCATGTCCATTGAGAGGCATTAAAATAAAAAAATATACACTCCCTAAAAAACCATGGATCTCACGCGGGCTTCTACACTCTATTTCAATAAAAAATAAGCTATTTAAAATATCTATGTCATTCCTATCTACTAAAAATAAAGAAGAGTTTAAAAAGTATAAAAATGTCCTGACACAGTTAATTCGGAAAGCAAAAGCTAGATATTTTGAAAAATCATTTGTAAAAGCTCGTGGGGATCAAAAACATACTTGGAGACTTATTAACTCTCTGTTGGGAAGGTCTCAAAAATCTTCATTTCCGAATGAAATGTTACGTGGTGATGGTACTTTTTCTTCCGATAAGCAGGAAATAGTGAACTTGCTCAATGCTCATTTTGTAAGCATCGGTGAAAAAACAGCTAATGCATCTCATGTTTCTCCAAATAATAATAACAATGATTTATTTAAAGATCACATGCCCCTTCCTTCTGATAAAAGCATGTTCCTTTCCCCGGTTACTGAAATTGAACTAAAACAGATCATATCTAAAATGAAGAACGGTTCATCTGAAGCCCTTGATGGATCTTCGACTAATTTGGTCAAAGAAATATTCCCAGTTATATCACCGGTTTTATGCCACATTACTAATCTTATATTTGTAACTGGTGTCTATCCTTCAACATTTAAATCAGCAAGAATTGTGGCCCTACATAAAGGTGATGACCCGAGGCTTCCTGCTAATTATCGTCCTATATCAATACTCTCTGCTTTTTCGAAGGTTGTAGAGCGAGCACTGTATAACAGAATTTATTCTTTTTTTTGAGAAATTTGATTACATTTCTAAACTTCAGTTTGGATTTAGAAAAGAGCATTGCAGTGATCATCCTATGGCTATTATTGTCCAACATATTAATGATTGTCTTGACCGTGGAGAAACGCCTGCAACTATATTTTTAGACATACAGAAAGCTTTTGATTCCATTTCTCATGAAATTCTTTTGTATAAGCTTTCGAATGCTGGTATTCGTGGTAATAGCCTTAGGTTACTTGAATAGTATCTTTATGGGAGGCAGCAGATATTTATATATAATGATGCTAGATCTGATTCTTTACAGCAGTCAGATAAGGTTGGTGTTCCCCAGGGATCCGTATTAGGACCTCTGCTTTTTTTAGTTTACATTAATGATTTGTGCTCAGCTACTGGAGTTTCTTCTATAGACACTCAGTTTGCTGACGACACTGCAGCAACCGTTTCTGGTAAATCTCGTGAAGAGCTAGTGGTCAATTTAACATCCGCATATGATAGATTGTCTACTTGGCTCTCTGATAATAGACTACTTCTGAACAGAAAGAAGACGAAGTTTATTGTTTACAGCAGGACGGGTCACAAGTTTCCAGATATAGAATCAGTTTCCCTTTCTGCGAATGAACCTGAGTCTGTTATTGAAAGGGTTGTATTGATAAGATATTTGGGAGTTGTGTTTGATGAGAATTTGTCACGGAAAGAGCAAATTAATCAGGTTAGAGCAAAATCTGCCCGTGGAGTTGGTATAATGTGCAGACTGAAAAACCTTCTTCCATATTGCGCTCTTAAATCCATTTACTTTTCCCTTGTGCAATCCCATTTTGATTATGCATCTATTATTTTTTTGAACACTTTTAAAAGTAATGTTACCCCTTTACAGATTATCCAAAATAAAGCAGTTCGTATACTTAAACCTTTTCTGCCATCGCCATCAAAATTCCCCTTAAAATCCACAACAGGGACCCTTTTTTCACTTCATAATATTCTTCCTGTTCGGCAAAGTATCCAATTTTTAAGCGTTATGTTTAAGATTAAGCTTGAACGAGAAAAGCTCCCCAGATATTTTGCATCGATGGGTCTTATTTCTTCTCCTTTATCTTCACAAGTTGAAACCCGTGGTAAATATAATCTGTGGACTCCTAAGGTAGTTACAGAGAGGTTGCGTTTTTGCCTGAGGTATATTTGATTCCTCTACATTGGGAAAGATTGTAAAATGAGATTGATTTTAATGTAAGCATAGATGCTATAAGACGGAAGTTGAAAAGAGTGCTGATTGAAAGTTATAAATCTAAATAATATGATTTTTTTTTTTTTTTTAAGAATGCTTATATTTTATTTTTTTTTAGTATTGGGTTGGTCTCTGGGGTTCGCCCATGAGGCCTCCAGATGTCTTATGACTCACTTGGTTTTAAGTTGTAAATTTAATTGTGTCTCAGGATGGTGCGCGGAGGATGGAAGTGGTATCGTACGGCACGGGATTTGTCTTTTATTTATTTTTGTCAAGTTTGGTTAAGAGAAGTATTTATTTTTAATTTTGTACATATTTAGTGTTTCTTAAAGGTAGCTCAATTGCATTCGAGCTATACTCTCAGCCTTGAGTTACCTAATATTTTGTATATATTGGTTATAATAAAAGAACCTTGAACCTTGAACCTTGTCTATAGTATCGCTAAGGCGCAATACCCTTTTTAGAAGAGGTCAAATTGCGCAGAAAAATAAGATTTCTGCCCGTACCGAAAAACTTTCGTGGGTAGGAAAAGCTTAGTTTTTAAATCAGTTCAGTTCCAACATTCATGCAGTATAGTCAACTTGTAAGACAACCAAATCTGATCTTAAGTTGAAGTTTGATGTACCTTATGTGACAATTTGTATGCAAGTATAGAAATACAACTATTGCTTATTAATCGTCCTTGTTTATGAATTCAGGAACCAAGCACAATTCTCGTTGTTTTTAGGTACGCTCTCAATGCAATCTACACTACTTAGGAGACCCGAACATTACTAAGATGATTCTGTCACCAAGAACACTGGGCATTATTAACAGTGTCCTCCAGTTCTAGTTCCTCAATTATTTAACTATCATCATATCATCTTAACTCGTATTGTCTTAAATACCCCATATGCTATATCGACATTAATCTCCCAATATTCAAAGAAAATTCTCAATGATATCCCTTCTAATACCCCCCCCCCCCGTAACAGTTGGCGCGGTCGTATAAAAAAGACAATCACCTGAATTATCAAACTTTCCCCATGTTAAAGCAAACAACTACGATTATTTACAGATTATTTTAAGTGTATTTTTAGTGCCATCTAATTTTTTGTATGTGTAGCCTACCCTGTTCCAAATAGTTGAATTGAAAAAAAATGAAACCTCCGTAAATTTAAGTTTTTTCTTATAAACTTAAATTGCAATGACTCATATCTTCTATTTCATTTCAAAAATAACCGAAGTACAATAACAAAAATGGCCCAAGAGCCAAAAAAATTATTACAAGCTCAACAATTGATTGCAACTTCAGTAAAAATTGCAAAATTATTTCCAGAGTATGAAGGAGATACAGATGTTGATCAATTCAATGTCCACTTAGCTCAATTTGTCGCAATGCCAAAAATTGATTTGAAAGCCTTAAAAAATATGCTACTCCTAAGATTAAAAGGACAAGAATTAACATTTTGAAACAAATCGAAAATATAATAGGCACAGAAGCCAACTCGACGATAAACTCAATAGAGCTATTGGAGCAAGCCTTTCAAAAAAGATTCATTGACACCAGTTCACTGAATAAACTGAAACATGGTGTAATATTCGAGCTTGAAAATTCACTTCTAAACTGTCACAATCCATGAAAAATATTCATGAAACTAGACCCTAAACCATTTGAACCATTATTACTGCAAGTAATAAAACTGGAGAAAAAACTAAAGAATTAAAAGAATCCATTTTTCCAATTTCTAAGATCAGACAAGAGATGACAATCAATAAAAGATGCGCATAAGAAGAAAAAGGATATTCCACTTCCTACCTTTCCTAAACTCAGATCCAAAAGACTAATAGATTATTTCAATAGAAAAACGGCTGAAAAGGACAAGGCAATAGGAATTACAAAAACTATAGAAAAGGACCGACGAAAGAGATCTATAAATGAAAACCAAAACTCTTCATTAAGTCATACAAAGACCCCTGCTGTCACTAAATAACTAAAAACCCAATAACAGAAAGAAAATATTATGATGGACAACACGCGCTATTAAATGAAATACCAAATATAAGGCATTTCTTCAAGGGATTATGACATAAACTAATGTTATCTATTACATTCGATGAAAAACCAACAAACGAAGCAAAAGTTTCGTCTGAAATAAAAACAACTGCAATCAAACAGATCCAGATCAAACCTGTCTCAAACATTCCTCAAAACCCACCAAAAACCGTCCCAACCAAAATTAAATCAACTCAAATCGAATCAAACATTGTAACACGAAGACTGAAGATACAAATATAATAAAAGATACCAAAAGTATAGAACTAACGTCTAATACTACAAACAGTATTAGTTAACCCATACACAGATTTAAATGCCAGTACTTTTGTAGGATAAAAAACGCTAAGACGGCAATGAAGAAAAATAATACAGTCTCCCCATTTCTTGAAGTTACGAATAATGATAATATAGGGATGACCACTAGCAAAGCTTCAAAAACCTCGAAATGTATCTCAAAGAAATATTCAATGACCCCTACCTTCTTGGAATCCAAAATCTCTAAACGAAGAAACTAAATCCAAAACTAAATATGCCACAAAAAACATGGAAGACATATTCCCCACAACCAAACCTGCAACTACTGACCCGCAACCAAAGGAATTGAATACCTCGATTTCAGAGACTACTATAGAAACAATCCCTGACGTATTAAGACCAAATACTAACGATGAAATCTTAATAACAATAGGACAGCCAGTAAGATCCACAATTTGGTAATGGACATCCTAAAGAAAAGGAGGGGTAAAAGTTAGGTAGAAAATCCTTTTGTTGACACTGACTATGGTAGAACGGATTGCATGGATGGAGACGAAAATTGCCCTGATAATAATTGTAGAGGAGAATCTTGGACAATTGACGGTAAAAAAAAACTGTGCAAGACTGATCATTGCTGCAAAACCGGCAACAAATGAGCAAGCAGTTCTTCCAGATTTAACTATGGAGAACGCTTATAAAATATATACTCACCAAGTCTTCCTAATACTATACAGGCAAAGTTTGAAAGCTCCATTTTAACTATTTAATATAGAAATATAAAAGCTTAAGCAAAGCACGACACGAATATCTGATGAATTTTTTCATAAAAGTAAATATCGAAGATCGACAAGCCTAATTCCCATAATTAGTGAACTTGCATCTCGCTTATTCTGTTTGTCCACCGAAGAAGATTTAAATATAATAAGAGAAAATTCTAAAAGACTAAACACAGCCATGAATACTCAGTTATATGTACAAAAATACAAGCGAATATAGCCAATTATGAAAAAGACAAAATTGAAACCATCTCCAAAAAAAATTTGAAAACCGTTCACAACACGAATTATTTAATAAATGAAGGCAACAGAGTGATTTCTGATTCCAGTTTAACGATGATTTTAATTGATATGGTAGCAATATCATTGTTGAGCCTAGCTACTGGTGTCAGTAAGTTCGAATTCGCACTATTTGAACTAACGGGAAGATCCCCGTCCTACGACTTATTAGAACCCTCAAACTTGAAAAACATTCTAGATTAAACAAAAACCCACTTGACATTTGGTCTCCATTTGCCAGTAAAATCAGAGATCGCTAACTTGTTCCTATGTTATACAAAACTAAATCGATATCTAAACCATCGATATCTGAACCATCAGAACTGGGAGGATATAGCAATACAATAGAATTATGAGGTCGTCCTCTGTATATTCTTATATCCTGTCCCTAAAGTAAAGAAATATTGCTGAAGTATATTAGTCGAAAGGCTATGACAAAATCAATTGTGTTTCTTTTTCGACACAATAATACAAAAGAATTATAAAACTTTTGGCAGAAAATATTATATGTAAAATAAAGACCTCTAACAATTGCCAATTACTTATCCATTTTTATAGCAATACAAGAGAATCAAGAGGTCGACTCCTTTATATCCTGATATCCTGTCCCTAAATCAAGGAATGTTACTGATGTATGTTAGTTGAAAGGCTATGACACAATAAATGGTGTTTTCTTTTGACACAATCATGCATCGAAAATATAAATCATTTGACTGAAAATATAATAAGTGATATTAAGACCTTTAACATTTACCACGTATTTAACCATCTTTTTAGAACAGCGCTCTTGTATTCACAGCCATAATATGCAGTTGGTGGCGAAATATTAATGCTTCAGAAATTAATTATTGTTGATTATTTGCTTTATACATTGTGATATAATTACGATATATGTTATAATAATAATAATAATAATAATAATGCTTTATTTATAACCCACAAAGTACATTAAACTGTGGAGTAAACACACAAAAAAAGAAAAAATAAGACAAAAAACATAACAACATAAATAACATAAGAGCATAACAACATACAACATAAGTAAATTACCTCAATTCAAAAAATGGCTAACGAGGGTCTAAAACACCAATCATTTGCCGAGTTTCAAGAGATTTATCTTTAGATAAATGTTGCAGTCGTGAGGGCGCATCAACGATGTCAAATTTAGAAACAACTGTATGATTCCGATATCACCGAAGACGCAGCAAATACTTGCAATACTTAAAATATCCTGAGCGTATTTTCTTTTTATCCTTCTTGCAAAGGAGGAAAGCAAAACCAGAAAGATAAAAACAGCAGGGGCACAAAAATTAGAATAAAGACGGCATAGTCCTTTTTGGTTATACAGACCACGATTTGGTGAAATTTTCGCGTATCCAACCCGCATACTTTTCAGCAGGCTGAACGTAATAGCGAAGCAAGTAGATAGAAGTGACGTTGAAAAAGAGAAACCCAACCATTTAATACTTGCTGAACATGGTATAGTTGGAGAACCCAAGCAAAAAGGTAAGGCTGGTGGAGGACTCCCAAAACACAAAAACTCAATTTTGGAGGCATTAACTGAAAGACTTACTTTGGATAGTGCAGCTGAAAGCCGGTAAAAGTTGGTAATTAGACTATATTTTTTCCGTCTAAGAAGCACAAGATCATCAGCATATGCAATGTGACTAACGCCTGAATTATCATTGTAAAAAGTTGACGGCTGAAGACGTTGGAGACACGAAGCTAAAACACATTTAAATATGCTTGGGGATAACACGGCAACTTGCCTAACGCCTTTTTTAACATGAATATACTCCCCTACATTACCATTCCACTTCACCCTAACTGAAAAATTAGCATACCAATACTTAAGCACGGAAATAATGGAAAGGTTAACACCTGAGGCTGCTAGAGAAAACAAAGCATTTGAATGAATTACATTGTGAAAAGCACTAGATATGTCAACAGTCAAACAATACAAGGAACTTGTTTGAGCAACAGCTTGTTTCATTAGCCGACCCAGAATATGGTGAGCTTGAACCTCAGCCCATACCTTTTCTAAAACCAAGCTAGAAGGGTGTAAAATTGCACTTGGAGTTAATGGCGGGTAGCAGCACATATTGAAATAGCTTACTAACAAAACAAGACACAGTGATAAGACGGTAATTAGAGCAAGCATTGGGGTGCTTGCTCTATCTGGCGCAACGGACTACGACAAACACATCTGAAAAAATAACCGCAAAAGCTTCAGCAGTTCAGGACAATCCTAAGCAAAAAACTTGAAGCAAAGACCATCACTATCGAGAGACTCAGACTTATTCACTTCCTTAAGAGCTCAGAGTATAACACCAGATTCCACCGATAACGCTTGAGATTGGTTGATACGAATTGGAAGGATTGAGTTGACAAGCTTTGTAAAATGATTTTGGAGATTATTAATGAAAGCAAAATATTTTTATAACGTGAAACGAAGTCACATAGCCGAAGAGACGAATTAATTGGAGGTGAACACTTTACACTGTTTATAACACGATCCCTGGATTTCTTGTCACAAGGACCATCCCAGGCATTCAGTCTCACTCTACGCAGGGAATATTTGTACTCTCGCTTGGTTTTCTGTTTTATTTGATGTTCTGAACCAGAAAAAGGAGGATCACAGGCTATCCACATACGCAGCCAGAACTTAGCTTTTTGTTTGGCCATCTTCAGTTTAGGATCAACTTTCCAAAAGGGATTGCGAGTACCCATTCGCACGCACTCGGAGGGTACAGCTTTTTTAGCGGCAGACTTTAGACAGAACACTATTTGTTGATAATACGAGTTGATATCTATCCGAGTTGAAGTTGTACATACAGATGTTTGCAATAAGTGGAAAGGCACTTTAATAGAGGATAATAACTGAGACAATGTCAAGACATAGAGTGGAATATTGGTATTTTCCCAATTTAACTTTGAGAACCACTTAGGGGAGTTACCTTGCACAGAGCTCACTATGGAGCAAGATAGTTGGCACGTGAATGGTAAATGATAGTCGTCGATTTTAGTGTCGTCTATATGAACTATTGATGAAAGTAGAGTTGAATCTGACACAATTACATGATCAAGGTTGGAAGTAAGACCACCAGGATTGTGAATATAAGTAAATAGAAGATCTTTATCAGCAAGATGGAATCCTCCGGGTAGTGAATCGAGAACTATTTCGGATCGGTCAAAATTAGATAATATGTCACTGTTCATGTCGCCGGCGAGAACCCATTTGGTATTTTGTTTTGAAAGGTCGCTAAGTAGTGTTCGTAGGTGATTATATGCTTAGACAATGACTGCACGGTCTTTTTATTACAGGGGAAATAAATGCTTATAAATGCGGTATCACCACATTTCGTTAACATGTTAGCGTCACTTTGCAATTAGGCCTTTAATATCTTGTAACGGCTTAGGCTACGGCCAACATGTCTTCTTGCTTAATTTTTTACTTAAAGCAGCTGGATACCCTTTCAATGAGGTCCATTTTAATATTTGTTTTGTTTTTAGTACTTAAATTTAGTACGATATTTTGTTTAGGTGTATTTATCAAGTTTTGTTTCGAGTTTTTTGTTAAGTTCACTTAATGAAAAAAGAAAAAAACTAGAGTTTTGGATTTAATGACCATGTCTCTTGCCTACCTTCTTGGGATCGTCTTTCATCTATTTAAAAAGATACTGATTCGCTGATCGCCGTAATAAAGCACGTTAAGCACTATAGTAAAATGTGACTGTTTACTTACCATAAATTATGTGCTTTTTCAGGCGTGAAAAACTCCCACCGCAATTTGAAAGAAGAGCAACTTCAAAAAAAGAAGAACAACTTCAAAAAAAGAAGAACAACTTCTGTAGAAACTTATTAGAAATTGAAAATGGCTGCAGAATGTTATTCAGGAGAAAAGAAGAGACTCAGCGACCCTCAATTTGATACCAATGGCTAATGGCAAAGCAAAATATAAGGTAGTAGACATAGATCGGGAAAATAAATTTGTATTATTTCTTAGATAACGGTTGATGAATATTGGGTTTCTTGGATGAGCTATTTTGGAAACTTGATTGAAATCTGAAACTGAATTAATTGCGGTTGACTGACAATTATCTATTTTTATTTTACCATATTATGTGCAATAGTTCATATCGTTCAGTGCTATTTTTTCTCTTAAAGAGTTTTCTCTTTTGGATTAATACTGGGGTCTAGGGAGAGACTACACATTACGGTGTGATGGGTACTCAAGAAATATATCATTTTTCTGACAGAGATACGGGGGGTAAATTTGCATTAACTACCCTTGAGTTAATTCCTAGCTTTCAGTAAAAGGCGAATTTGTCGTTTATCCTTGATTTAATTGACGCTATTTGATTTTAAGACCCCTCTCTAATGGATAGAAATCTCAAACGCCGGCGAATAAAACTAAAGGAATGCACCGTCATTTTATGAAAAAGATATTGTGGAAGCACGCTTTCAATTTTTCATTGATACAAATAAACAGGTTAGATAGCTATGTGTATGAAGACAGGTGTGTGTCGGATTCTTGCCTTTTTTATTCAGTGCCTGGCAATATCTTCATTTATTACTTTGATCAATCATGTTGATTCACACATTTTGAATGAGTCAGTCAAAGTGGAAAGATTTGAATTTTTTTAATTTAAGTTTCTGTGTTGTTTATTTTCTATGCAGTATTGAAATAGGAATAAGAGCAGTTTTGATTCATAGTGAAAGGACTGATAGTGGTAACACTAGATTTGATTCTCTCCACAAGGAAAAACTAAAGGAGCATTATTTTTAAATTATCTTTTTTTATGTTTAAATTTTCTTTTGTGAGAATTTATTCCCCTCTAAATGACATGGAATAAATTATACTAGGCTATCTAAAAATTGTTTAGAATCATATATGAAGATATTAGGCTAACCTTCAAATGGGGCTGTTTTGATTGAAAAGGAAAAGCGTTAAGAGAATAATTCATACTTCATAACATGCAGAAAAGCTTTAGCCTAATTAAGACATTTGAAAGAACCTCCACTCTACTCTACCCCATCAAAAACCGCTCCTAGGTGGAGGAGGGCGGGCAACTATGGCAGGTACTCCGGGAGTTGTGGACTAGGGGGCACTGGGGCTGGGGAACTGCCCATTTTGATCAAATTTTTCTCTTTAAATTGGCTCTTTTTGTTTACATTTGAGTCGGGAGGTAGTGCTGTAAATGTTTTTACAGCATTCTTTACACTAAAGTTTTCGAGTACTTTTAAAACAGCTTCTTACTGTTCTAATTAAAGAACCTTGTGTTTCAGGAATCGTTTCGAAAGAATTGGGACCAAATATACAATTTAGTGTATAGAGCTTGGTGCTTAGGAGGGGGCTACCCCCTTAAAATACCTAATAATTTTTGTTCGTTTTAAATTTTAATGTTGCTCCATAATTTAAGGCGAAGAAACTTTTTTTCTTATTTAATTTCTGATTTTTTAAATAATGCCAGGAGGTCTGGCTCCACCTCTACGGAAAAATCCTCCCCACGGACATATTATTTAGACAATTCAATCCTGGTGAAAAGTTACTCCTAACAATTACCATTAACATTTATTCGTGTAAAAATGAGTCGACAAAGTGAAAGCAAGACATAAGAAGAATTTCGCATTGGAATTCTGGCAAATTTCCCAGTATAAAATTCACCACCTGGAAACTTCCCTCCCTATGGAAAATTCTCCTTGTGGAAAAATCCTCTGGAGAAAATTTGCCCCTTACCCGAAAGTGTATGCATACTTCCCAACAACAAATACTGTACGTGAACAATCAGCAGATCTTATTGCGTAGACCCTTCCCCAGGTGCTATTGGGGGTCATGTTATCTCTAAGGGCATATATATTCTGCGTTTCAACTATGCTGAACAAAATGGCTATCTCAAAATTTGGTACTTATATGAAAGGGGCTGCTCACTCCTCAACACACTGTTCTTTACGCTTAAGTTTTTACGGTTTTAAAAAGTAGATTTGAGAGAAAGAGTCAAACTGTTATCAGTTTATGTTTTACCACTCTAGATGTCCATATGAGATCTCAAATCAATCACCCCAATTTTTGGGTTTTAGATTTGTTTGATTATGTTTCCTGTATATCATGCCTCGGGATCTAGAGGGGATATGGCTATGTGAAGTTTTTTTATGGCACTTGGTATTAACCAAGTGACATATAAAGATCGCAAATTCTGTTGGTCTGTCTGACCGTTTCACGGTCTGTCTGTTCGTTTTTCCAGGTTTTGCTACTTTAGGCAAACTTTAATAGAATTTTTCTATTATCACTTAAGATATAGGCCATTGGCTGTGGGGCCGGCATTGCCTGACATTCGTCGGGCAATGCTCGAAATTTTTCTCGTCCGTCGTTACAGAGCACCAACAAACACGTAAAAAAGCCAATTCTGTAAGCGTTAGTTTGGTAACGCTCGAAAGTTTACTAGTTCGCCGGTACAGAGTACCAGCAAACACACAAAAAGCTAATTCTGTAAGCTTTCGTTGGGCAACGCTCGAAAGTTTACTAGTCCATCGGCAGAGAGCACCAACATAAAAAAGCTAATTCTACAGCCTTTTGTCGGGCAGTGCTCGAAAGTTTGTTTGTCTGTCGGGACAGAGCGCCAACAAACACAGATTGAAGCAAATTCTTTACAGCATATAAAAAACAAAAGTTTGTCAACTTTCGGTGGACAATGCTCAAAAGCTTACTAGTTTGTCGGCACAGAGCACCAACAAACACATAAAAAAAGCTAATTCTGTAAGCTTTCATCGAGCAGTGCTCGAAAGTTTACTTGTATGTCGGCACAGAGCGCCAACAATCATAGATTAAAGCAAATCCTTTAAAGCATATAAGAAACAAAAGTTTGTCAGTTTTTGTCGGATAACCCTCGAAAGTATACGAGTCTGTCGGCACAGATCACCACTGGCAAACTCATAATAAAGCTAATTCTATCAGCTTTCATTTTGGAAGAATATAATAAAACATACATAGCGCCACACTATAAGCGCCAACAAACACATAATTAGTCGAGCAAATCACGATAGCCATCTCCGTTTTATTCGTAAAAAAGCAGCTGACCAGAAATCGCAGCAATTCGGAATGTCAGAAATACAGCATCGGGGATGAAACCGATGGAGTCCAAGATCTCGCGGTAAATAATGCAGTAAGTATATTCGTTCTTATTCTAAATTCTCGATGTTGATTCGAAATACAGAAAATGCTATTTCGCTAGGAAACCAAACTGGTTCATTGTGAACGACGGAAGCTCAAATTAGGCCGCCAGTTGTATCAAGTTCCAAAACGTCAAGGTAAGTGTGATTTTGAATTAGTGCAACATTGGATCTAGAACCATAAGATACGAAATTTCGATGTATTGCATTGTGTCGTGCTTCGATAAGGGAATATATTTGGAGGACAAGGAAAAAGAACCAGAACTACGACGAAGCTTGTTTGTGAAGTGTGTAAGGAAATAAAGAAAGATGAGAGATATTTTGAATTCAACTCATATTATCGAGCTACCCATTTGCAAAAGCATTATTCCGAAGAACTGAAAAACAGAGCTGAGGTGAAGATAAAGCCAAAGAAAGTGCAAAAGACGACCCTGTTTGACATTCCGAAATGGCTTCGGTTAGGGGGTTCGCAGAAAACTCCCGAAGAATCCGTGGCTGGTGAAAGTGATCTTGAACAACAAGATGCAAGCTTGAGTCAATTTAGCTCAGCAAAAAGCATTGAATCAGTCTTTAGAGGTGCCTCTTGCTTCGGTGCTTCAGAGTCACGGCCTCCTTGTGTCCTCGTTGTCAGTGTAATTATACACGTAATAGTTAGTGAGGTAAACCTCCCAAAATTTCGACACTAAACGCATAAACTAGCTATCACAAACTTATCTGATTAACTAATTGTGGGCAAATTTTATCGTCAAACAGAGCTGAAAAATATATTTTTCCCTAAAGATGTAGTTATCACCTTCTGAGTCAATTACAGTTGTATATAATTAAGGCAAATTAAATACTAAAATGAAGGAGTATTAAGATTTTCAGGTAGGGAGAAAGAACAATAATTTAATTAGTAGACATTTACTTTGAACTTACAAATAAGAAATAATTAGCAATTCTTTTAGCTGAGCAGTTGCAGGTTGTTCGTTTACCAAAGATAGTCCTGTGTATGAGGCAGCGATTGTTCTGTTCCAAATATTGAGCGTCCTTATATTGAATCATTTTTTGGTACAAGAAACTGGATATGGAATATGTTCAAGCTATACTGATCTTTCTTTAAGCCCCTTTTTAGAATTAACTCGGGAAGCTGGAATAGGAATTTATTGCAGAAACAGGCGATGCTAGAGACTCGCCCACACAAAAGCTCACGGACATTTATTTTACATCGTGTAGTTTTCTTAGCCTATTTTCACGTGACAGCTTCTGCTTAACACGGGTGAAGCATCTCAAATAAGATGCATAGACGGATTACGTCTGATGCTTTGAAAGTGATTCTTTAGCGCGATTTTCAGATGTATAAGGAAAAGACAGATTTTAGGCAATACTTATTTTGGACAATAAGCAGCTGCCAATAGTTATCCCTATACAGTTAAACCCTTTGTGACCGGATTAGAACTGATTTGGTTTAAACTACTATTTCGCGTGTTCCTTGGTCCCAATTGGACCTGGACACAAATACAGGAACAAAGATGCGGCTTTTGTTGCCGGAACTAGAAACTGGCATAAATTGCGCAGCAATGGTGTCAACCCTGGAATGCTCGTCACTAATTTCCAATGAAATGGCCATTAAGCTTCTGGTGCTGATCTCCTTTCTTTTGTAACAAGAGACATCTCTTTGCCCTACTTAGTTGACCAGGCGAAACACAGAAGAGATATAGTCAGAAAAAGAAAAGGAGACAGGTCATCACGTCATGCGCATGTTGCTCGACATCACCACCACTCTAGGTAAACAAGGTCTTGCATTTTGCGGCAAAGATCGTGAAGGGGGCAACTACGTTGAGCTAGGCTTTCGAGACATAACGCTGAAATGAATCAATGGCTGAGTAATCAGAAGAAGCCACAGGCCACCAGCTATCTGTCGGGATGTAGTCAAAATGAATTGATTGCCATTGTTGGACCAGAGCGGGTTCAGAGAATCGTAGTGCAAGTTAATGGAGCTCACTTCTTTGGAATGTTTTCAGATGGAACACCGGCTGTCAGCCGCGAAGAACGTTTAGCTGTAGGAGTCCGATATGTTGATGGTGATGGAGCCGCTAAAGAGCGCTTACTCTTCGTCGTTGATTCTGAGTCGAAGAAAGGAGTCGATCTTTCTGAAACATGTGGCCGTTTGGAGGGAGCAAAGGCTCACATTTCCAAGAGACTCGGAAGAAATGTTCCGTGCCCTAGGTGTCTCGCCCACGGAGGGAATATTATAGTGGAGCATTACTGTGAATAAAGCTCCTTGACCCGCAACATGTTTGGATTCTTACAGCAAACCTATAATTTTTCCACTGGGGGATCCAAGCGCTTCAATCTGTACCACAAGACTGTAGAAGAAGTTGAAGGCAAGCTTCATCTAAAGATAATGTCAGAAAAAGGTGGTCAGCGAGATTGGAGTCGCTTGAAACGCCTTGGATTGTTCTGGCATAAGTTGTTAAGCTGCTGAGAAAAATGGCAAATTCGGACACCCTTGATACAGACACCAAGTCGAAGTCCAACGGGCTTCTTAGTGCCATTACTAGATTCGAATTCATAGCACAGCTGATGTTCTTGAGGGCATTACTTTCTCGAAAAAAAGTCCTGAATCGTGAACTTCAATCAGTAGAGCTGGATATCGTCAGTGCATGCAACTTGATGAAAGCCACAGTGACTGTCATCAAACAATCCATGAGCAACGAGAGCAAACTCGCATGTCAAGTAACGGCATCCGTCAGTATAGCCAAGCAATTAATTTGCAGAGAAGCGGACGATGATTGTCCCATGACTGACGAATAATTCTACTCTTGGTTGAAGGGGGAACATTGACGATACCATCGTCAGTGGCGGCTTCCTAGAAGATACGCCGATGGCAACAGAACGAGTTGTGTTGCGGATGTCGCTTGCCACATTTTATGCTACTGAGTTTAAGAAAATTTTAACAGTCTTAGGAAAAAAGCTGTCCCTAGCATTTGAAGAAACAAAGGATCTGGTACTTCCTGTCTTTGATTGCCCGATGAGGCTTGGATTGCCCCCCGAGCCTTGGACCTTCGCAGTGTCAAGTCTTCAGTGCAGCGTTCCCGATAGTAGATATGCCCGTCCAAGTGCTCCAGTCTGAAATGGATATTTCGCAGAAGTTTGTAAGCGTGAAGACGACAGAGTTTCTGAAAGCGTAGTTGAGTTTGCCCAGCTATTCTCTCTAGCGAAAAAGAATAGAAGAGGATTGTCCTTAGTGTACAGAGCATTCATATTTGCAAAAACAATTCCGGTTACATCAGCCGGTTTGTACAGGTTTGATCATGTGTCATATCTTTTTTAATTAATTTTAAACTAATAACGACATCTGGAGAAATACTTTTCGTCGACACTTGCCTAAGATTCCTCGGCACATCTCAGGCTCCCCCTCCCCCCCCAGGGTGAAAGGCTAGTGACACCCTGTGGGTAACTGCCGCATATATTTAATATATATTATATTATTATATGTATAATATAGGAAAATTGGAGGCTTAATACCGGTCGGGATTTAAAATAAGAGCTCTGGGTCACGAGATCCTTCTAAATATCAAAATTAATTAAGATCCGATCACCCACTCATAAGTTAAAAATACCTCATTTTTTCCAATTTTCCTCTCTCTTCAGCCCTCCAGATGGTCAAATCGGGGAAAACGACTTTAAAAAGTCAATTTTTGCTGCTCCCTGAGCTGCAACTCCGTGAGTTGCGGCTCAATTTTTTTACACCTAACAATTTTCATCGTCCTAGCACATCCAGAAGCACCAAACTCGCCAACGCACTGAACCCCACCCCCTAACTCCCCCAAAGCGAGCAGATCCAGTCCAGTTAAATCAACCACGTATCAACGACATTTGCTTATTCTATCTACTAAGTTTACTCCCGATCTCTAGAATCCAAGCGTTTTCCAAGATTTTCGGTTTTCCCCTCCATCTCCCCCAAATCACCCAATGTCAACAAATCTGGTTGGGATTTGAAATAAGAGCCCTGATACATGAGTTCCTTCTAAATATTAAATTTCATTAAGATCCAGTCACTCGTTTTTAAGTTCAAAATATCTCAATTTTTCTAATTTCTCCAAATTAACACAACCCGGGCTCTCCCAAAGAGAACGGATCTGTTCCGGTTATGTCAATCACGTATCTAGGACTTGTGCTCATTTTTTCACCAGTTTCATCCCAATCCCTCCACTCTAAGTGTTTTCCAAGATTTTAGGTTCCCTTCTAACTCCTCCCAATGTCAACAGATCCGGTTGAGATTGAAAATAAGAGCTCTGAGATGCGATATCCTTCCAAACATCAAATTTCATTAAGATCCATTCACCCATTCGTAAGTTAAAAATGCCTCATTTTTCTAATTTTTCCGATTTAACCGTCCCCTATTCCCCCGCCCCCAGATGGTCGAATCGGGGAAACGACAATTTCCACATTAATTTGTTCTGGTTCCTCATACGCCTGCCAAATTTCATCGTCCTAGCTTACCTGGAAGTGCCTAAACTAGCAAAACCGGGAGAGATAGACCGACAGAATTTGCGATTGCTATAGGTCACTTGTTAGATACCAAGTGGCATAAAACCATAGAGGTTAAACCTTTACCACATTTTAGGAACAAGCTGAAATCGGGGTACTAGGAAAAAAACACGGCAAAACCAAAGTGTTGCTCGCAACACAACACTGGCTAGCTAAGCCAAATGTGATAGGACAAAAAATATTTCAAATATGTCCGGCTATAAAGGTGGAATTTATATCAAAACACTGCTTCACATTTCAAACATAAAGATGAAATAACTACTTTAGCATTCTAAGGCTGCCGCGTTAAATTGAACCCGCTTCAAACGCTTTTTAAGCAAATCGTCGAAGACCATGTGGCTGTGGCAGCCTTTTCGATTTAGTCTGCACATCGTCTGAAAAGTGTTGCAAAGAGTTAGAATGGCTAGCTGGCTCCGCTCTTCAGTATTGATTGATTTTAAGAGCCTTTCTACTGTGACACTGGAAAATTACAAACAAAAGAAAATTTTATTACGGTACTTTCAAAACATTTTCGACCATCTTACGTCCAGTAGAGGTTTTTATACTTGCGACAGATATCCAGAACAAAACTGGGTCAACCCTTTCACAGTCCAAGTCATCTGGTGGCAAACTAAAACCAAATGTCGGGACTCGCTTTCAATGCTTACTTTATTCCACACAAGAAGTCCTAAGGATGTAAAAAAAGATTTCAGGTTTTAGCTACTCCTGAAAGAGTGAAAGACGGATTCACAAGCTCCTCAAATTTGTACATTTCACATCAAATGGGAATCTCTTTGAATTCCAGTTACTGATTCTCTGTAGAATTCTTTGGTCACTCTTGACTTTTGCGTGGTTTTCGGCAAATTGGGTATCAGACATCAAATCCAAAAGGTGGCGTTCGGCGTTAAATTCATTTACCTCGCCAACATCCTTGATATTTTTTTGGTGCCGAAGGTAGGAAGAAGCAAGGACATTCATGCGAAATGTCTCCACTACAGATTTACTTCTTTTTCCAACTTGAAAAAGCGTATGGAATTCGTTGAATATAGCAAGAACATATTCTACAAACTCAATCAGTAGCCTCTTATAGGAATTCTGTAGCGTCGATGAAACCTGGGTTACCATGCGACAGGTCCTCAACTGCTAAATCCGTCCAATAAAGTATCAAGGCGTCCAATTGTTTCAACAGGCCCCTTAAAGTTTGTTAAAAAAAACCATCGTGAAGGAGCAAGAGCAGCAAATTTTCTTTCGGGAACTTGGGTGAGCATATGAAATTGCTTGTAAGCCTGCAATTGCATTGCACTGTGCCAGAAATTTAAAGTTACACTTGAACAAAGATCTTCAAGTCCCATAGTCAAGTTCCATGAACAAAAACAGTTTCACGGGGAGAAAAATAAATGTACAGGTTTTAAGAAGAGAAACATCAACGCCCAATAAGTTTTACAAACTAAGATGAATTTGCACCAAGTCCCTTTATCAAAAAGTAACATGCGATAAGTACTTGAACAAAATAAGCTTGAACAAAACCAATGTACAAGTTTCACGAATAGAAAAATCAACATGCAACAAGTTTCACGAGCAATAACCAGCGCGCAAAAAGCTCGAGAAACAACACGCAATCATTACCAGGAACAGCATGCAAACAAGTTCCATGATTTAACTCAGTTTCACGAGGAGAAAAAACCCAGCTACAAGATTCATGAAAAGAAAAATCAACATGCAAAAAATTTCACGAACAAAAATCAGAACACAAAAAGTTTCACAAACAAAAATCAGCCCGAAACAAGTTCCACAAACAGAAAGCAAAAAGCTACATGAATAAATTCAGTTTCATGAGGAGAAAAAAAAACAAAGTAATAGTTTCAGGAAGAGAAAAATCAATATGAAATAAGTTTCATGAACGAAAATCATCATGCACCAAGTTCCATAAGCAAAATAAGATTTGTGAGGAAAAAATCAAAGTACAAGTTTCACGAAGAAAAAATCAACATAATACAAATTTCACGAACAAAAATAAGCACGCAACATTTCTCAAGAACGAAAAATTAGCACGCAACAATTTTTATGAATAAAATCAGTTTCGACAGGAAAAAAATCAAGGTACAAGTTTCATGAAGAGAAAGATCAACATGTTCCAAGTTTCAAGAAGGAAAATCAGCACACGGCAAGTTCCAAAAACAAAAACCAACACACAAGAAGTTCCATGAATAAAGTCAGTTTCACGATGAAAGAAAATCAATGTACAAGTTTCACAAAGAGGAAAATCAACATGCAACCAGTTGCACGAACAAAAGTAACGTGAGACAAGTTACGCGAACAAAAATCAGTAAGAGACAAGTTCTGTGAACGAAAACGGTTTCACGACGAGAAAATTCAATGTACAAGTTTCACGAACAAAAAAAGCACGCAGAAAGTTCCATGAACGAAAAAAGCACGCAACAAGTTCTACGAACATAAGCAGTTCCACGAGGAGAAAATAAATGTACAAGTATTAAGAAGAGAAAATCAACGTACATGAAGTTTGACGAACTAAAATCAGCACGCAGCAAGTTCCATGACCAAAAAAGTTACACGCAACAAGTTCCATGAACAAAATTAGCTTCACGAAGAGAGAAAATCAATGTGAAAGTCTCATGAAGATAAATAAACATGCGACAAGTTTCACGAACCGAAGTCAGCATGAAATAGGTTCCAGGGATAGCAAGCAACAATTTCCAGGAACAGCACGCAACAAGGTTCATGAATTAGCTCAATTTCACGATAGAAAAAACCAATGTACAAGTTTCACGAAGAGAAAAATCAATAGGCAACAAATTTAACGAACAAAGATCAGCACGCAACAAGCTCCAAGAGCAAAAATCGGTAAACAACAGTTTCCAATCTGGAAAATCAATGTAAACGTTCCACGATGAGAATGATCACCATACTATAATTTTCACGAACCAAAATCAGCACGCAACAAGTTCCACGAACAAACAATCAGAACGCAATATATACCACGAACAAAATCAGTTTCACGAAGAAAAATCAATGTTCAAGTTTGACGAAGAGAAAGATCAACATACTACAAGTTTCAAGAACAAAATTAGAGAGCAACAAGTTCCACGAACAAAATTCAACACGCAGCGTGTTCCATGAATAAAATCAGTTTCAAGACGAAAAATCAATATACAAGTTTCGAGAAGCAAAATATCAACAGTCTAAAAGTTTCACGAACAAAAATCAGCACGCAACAGGTTCCACGAACAAAATCAATTCGCAGCAAGTTCCATGATAAAAATCAGCTTCAGAATTAAAGAAAATCAATGTACAATTTTTACAGAGAAAAATCAGCAGGCAACAGGTTTCACGAACAAAAATCAGCACGAGACAGAATCTACCAAAAAGAATCAACATTTGACAAGTTTCACGAACAAAAAATCAGCATGCAACAAGTTCCATGAACAAAATATGTTTCACAGGGAATTAGATTACTGTACAAGTTTCACGAAGAGAAAAACGAACATGAAACATGTTTCACCAGCAAAAATCCGCGCGCAACAGGTTCCACGAAAAAAGAACATCAACATTCAACAAGTCCTATAAACAAAATCTGTTTCACAATGAGAGAAAAATATTGTACATGCTTCACAAGGAGAAAAGTAAACATGCAAGAAATATCACGAACAAAAATCGCCAAAAGACGAATTGCAAGAACAAAAATCAGCACACAACAAGCTGCATAAACAAATTCAGTTTCACGAGGAAAAAATTTTATGTACAGGTTTCATGAACAGAAACATCAATATTTAAAAAGTTTCACGAAGAGAAATTGGCACACACCAAGTTCCATGAACAAAATCAACACACAACAAGTTCCATACACAAAAATAGTTTCATGAGTAGAAAAATCGATTTACAAGTTTCACGAAGAGAAAGATCAATAAGCAATAAGTTTCGAGAACAAAATCATTACGCAACAAGTTCCAAAACCAAAAATCACCATGCGAAAGGTTCCATAAATAAACTTAGTTTCACAAGGCAAAAAAAAACAACATGCAGGTTTCACGAAGAGAAATATCAACATGCAAGAAGTTTCACACAAAAAATCAGCCCACAACAAGTTCCATTAGAAATCATAAACACGCCATAAGTTCCTTGAACAAAATTTGTTTTACAAGGAGAAAAATCATTGTACAAGTTTCACGAAGAGAAAACAACATGCAACATGTGATTTTGTTCACCAAAAAAATCAGCATGCAACAGGTTCCACGAACAAAGATCAACATTTAAAACATTTAATCAACATCAATATTTAAAAAGTTTCACGAAGAGAAATTGGCACACACCAAGTTCCATGAACAAAATCAACACACAACAAGTTCCATACACAAAAATAGTTTCATGAGTAGAAAAATCAATTTACAAGTTTCACGAAGAGAAAGATCAATAAGCAATAAGTTTCGAGAACAAAATCATTACGCAACAAGTTCCAAAACCAAAAATCACCATGCGAAAGGTTCCATTAATAAACTTAGTTTCACAAGGCGAAAAAAAACAACATGCAGGTTTCACGAAGAGAAATATCAACATGCAAGAAGTTTCACACAAAAAATCAGCACACAACAAGTTCCATTAGAAATCATAAACACGCCATAAGTTCCTTGAACAAAATTTGTTTTACAAGGAGAAAAATCATTGTACAAGTTTCACGAAGAGAAAACAACATGCAACATGTGATTTTGTTCACCAAAAAAATCAGCATGCAACAGGTTCCACGAACAAAGATCAACACTCAGCAAGTTCCATAAACTAGAAAAATTCATGAGGACAAAAATCAATATGCAAGTTTCACGGAGAGAAAAAACAATATGCAACAAGTTCCTTGAAGAAATATCAGCATGCAATAAGTTTCCAAATAAAATCAAAATAGGAGGAGTTCCATGAAAAATCAGTTTCGTAAGAAAATCAATGCACAGTTTCACGAAGAGTAAATTCGACAAGCACCAAGGTTCATCAACGGAATAAGCAGGCAATAAGTTCCACGGAAAAAATCAGCACGCAACAAGTTTTATAAACAACATCAGTTTCACGAGGAGACAAATGAATGTGGAAGCTTTACTAAGAGGAAAATCTACAAGCAACAAGTTTCACCAAGAAAAATCAACGTATATCAAGTTTTATAAACAAAATCCGCTTCAAATGCTTTTCAAAAAACAATACTAAATAAGTTCCATGAAGGAAATCCGCGTGCAATAAATTTCAGAATAAAATTCTAGCGTAAATTTAGCGTAAACTATTCTAGCGTAAACGAATATTTTCATAAGAAAATGCAGGAAAAACTGTCATGTGTCATAATGCTTGCTAGAGAGTCCCTTGAGTCAGTCATGTGTCACAGCCTTCAAATTGCCATGGAACATAATGGTCTATTTTAGTTTTTATATTTATTTTGAGTGTACCGCTCTAACCTCAATTGCTTAAATTCATCAGAAGAAACGCAAAGGGGGATTTTTCATTAGGTTTAAACAAACGATTTTAGCGTACACGAATATTTTTGGAAAATGCCCAAAAAAATTTCATATGTGAGGGATAGTTTGCTAGAGGGTGTTGGTTGTCAGCTATTGATTTTTTTGGAATTGGGATTGCCATGGAATATCGCAATATCGCAATGAAATGTTAAGTTTCCACTCATATTTTAGTTTATGAATTTATTTTGAGGATGAAAACTTCAAAAACCTTTAGCTGTAATTACATGCGCCAGAAGAGTGTCATCAGGGGTGTTACACTGTGCCACGCTGGCCTCAATTGTTAAGAGTTATCAGGAGAAAGGCTATTGGAGATTTTCATTAAGTTTAAACGATTTAAACGGTTTCATTAAGGTTAAAAGATTTTTGGGTAAACAAATATTTCGCCATAAGAAATCGTTATAAATGTTCCATGTGTGATAAAGCTTATAAGAGGGTGTTGTTTGTCAGCCATTGAGTTTCACAGGCTTGGAATTACCATGGAATATCGCAGTGTATCACTGAAATGCAAAGTTTCCGCTGTTCAAATAAAAATAATAGCTATTTTTAGTTTATCAATGTATTTTTTGTTTGACAAATATTAAAAACTCTTAGGTATGATAATATGCACCGGAAAGGTGTCATTGAGGGCTGGTATATTGTGCCACGCTAAGTTCATTTTCTAGAAGTGATCAGAAGAAACTCTAATGGGTATCTTCTTCATTAAGTTTAAACGATTGATTCCAATTTAAAAGAATATTTTTTTTAGGAAAATGCCCAAAAAATGTCATATGTGTGATAATGCTTGTTAAAGGATGTCATTTGTCAGCTGTTGACTGTCAAGGTCTTGGAATTGCCATAGAACATCGTAATATAGCAATGAAATGGCAAAATTCCGCTGTTCCTAAAAAACCAATGGTCATTTTTTAGTTTGTAAATTTATTTTGAGGATAAAAGCTTGAAAAAATCCGAAGTGTGATAATGTGTGCGAGAAGGGTATCATCAGGGGTCGTACATTGTGTCACGCTGTTCTCAATCGCTAAGTCGTCCGAAAAAACGCTAATGGGGATTTTTTCATTAAGTTTGAAAGATCGAATCTTGTTTGAACAAATATTTTGCATGGAAATGCGCGAAAAAAGTCGTAGCAGTGATAATAATTACTAGAGAGTGTCGTTTGTCAGCCATTGAGTGTCAAAGGCCTGGAATGGTCATGAAACTTTGCAGTCTAGCTATGAGATGGTAAGTTTCCGCTGCTCAACCAAAACAATGGTCATTTTTTAGCTTATAGACTGTTTTTTAGGAAAACAGGTTAAAAAACCCTCAGGTAGGATAATGTGTACCAGAAGGGTGTCATCGAGGGCTGGTAAATTGTGACCTAAACTTACTAGGAGACATCAGAAAGAACGTTAATGGGGATTTATTCATAGGGTTTAAACGATGAATTCTAGTGTAGTCAAATATTTTTGAAGGAAAATGCCCGAAAAATGTCATATGTATGATAATGTTTGATATTGGCTGCCGTTTGTCAGCCATTGAGTGTCAAGGGCCTGGAACAGCCATGGAACATCACAATCTAGAAATGAATTGGCAAGTTTCTGTTAAAAAAATAAAAACAATGCTCAATTTTTAGTTTATGAATGTATTTTGAGAGAAATGCTTATACCCCCTAGGCGTGAAAATGTGCCCAAGAAGGTTGTCATTTGGAAGGGTTCAGCAAATTGTGCCACGCTGGTCTAAATTGCTAGGTTTCATCACGAGAAACGCTAATGGAGATTCTTTCATTAAGTTTAATGATCGATTCAAGTGTAAACGAGTATTTGCATGAAAAAACCTGGGTGCACACCCACGTGTGTGCCCCCCACAGTGACAAGCAGGGATTTATCCACGGACCTCTGAAGTGTAGCCTGTTACGCGTGATTACATCATTCCCAATTAATCTACTAAGTCTCGTAAGATTACATCACCCCCAAAAGTAAAAAATACCCCACTATGTAACAACCCAACCCTATTACCATATTATTAGCGGGTTTTTAGACACTCTCTTAGGTAATACTTAGATTTTTAAGCAAATAACACCTGAATCGCTTAGAAAATATTACCTACGACGGATTTGCACTCGAAGTGCACGCAATAATGTCTTTAGGGATTAGTAGGTCCATTTTCAACGCCCTAAAAGGGGGTTGAAAATAACTGGATTCTAAACTGGAACCCCGTCACTACTTGATTGTTTCCCATATAATACACAACTACCGTTCTATATAATAATAGTAATCAAAGTAATTATAACTGGAGGGGGCAGCTGCCAACCTCCCCCCCTTCATATTATAAATTACACCTCTACCCTCGGTCGATTAAGAAATGGCTTGCAGATTGTGATAGTAAGGGGTACTTGTAAGCACCACAATTACGTTCAGAGCCTTGACTAAGTCTTAGGCTGTATTTTCTGCTTTCGTGATAGAAGCTCTTGTATTCCTTACGAAATCACGCATCTTTTTATGCATGAAGGGGCTAGATAATTCATACACATGGGACTTTCCTTTTACCTTTTGGTCCAAACTGACCTTCGAAATCAAAGGAATTTTTTTTTAATTTGGAAGAAATTCCTACCATAATTTTAACTTAATCTAGACAGGAAAATAATAATGACAAGAACAGCTAAGAAACGTTTTGACAAAACACATTAAAATTATGACACTGCCGACTCTAACAATACTTGGAGTTTTGACAAAACTTTGACAAAACAACAAAAGTTGGGAGTTTTGACATTTTCTTTGTTATCATTAATTCTTTGGAATTTTGACAAAACTTTGACAAAATAACAAAAGTTGAGAGTTTTGACATTTTCTTTGTTATCATTAATTCTTACAAAATCAATGCTGATAATAACGCTGAATTATATTAATAACGCTGAATTATAGATAGAAACTTATTATGATAATGGAAGCGTGGTCAATATTTTAAATATCGTCCTTTAACTGTCATTGTTCACGACAAGTCTTTGCAAATTTCACTAGCCATTCTCACTTTCCATCATTTTTCTTCGCGACTGGGACTTT